>NW_006159614.1:1796540-1832445 GCF_000334495.1 Tupaia belangeri chinensis | reverse complement strand
GCAGACCAACTCTTCAAAATGATTTCTCTTAGTCATAATTACAATAATATTCCACTCTTCCTATGTCCTACCAGGTCCCAGATATTACCTGTAAAGACATGCACCCTGCAGCTTATCGAGAGAGGTAATATGGGGCTCACTGGGCCATCCCTGTTCCACTCACAAATAACTGAAGACTGAAATGGTTAAGAAACATGTTCAGGGCTGCCCGGCCACCAGCTGGCTTAGTTGGGGTCAAACACAGGTGATCAGCGTGGGGCTCTCGTTCTGCATCTCAGCTCTGTATGTTTCCCTACTGCCTTTTATTTACTAAAGGTCTTTATTTAAAAGTATTTTAAGTACTGAAAGTACTTCAAGCACTTTCTAGGACTGACAGAGAAAAGCATTTTGAACAGGTCAAGAAAGTGCTTTGGAGATGAAGAAAAGAAGGTCTTATCTATGAACAGTGCTGAAGCCAGGCTTTCCCCACTTCAGCGTGCATCAGATGGAGAGAGGGGCCAAGGACGGGTATTTCCAGCCCGAGGACTGGGTCATCGTTGTTGTCTGACACTGGGAACAACAAGTCCTCACCACTCATCACTTTCAAATTGCAATCATTATGCCCATGACTGTATACACGCAAGTCACTTCTCACTGTCAATCTGCACCTCTAGCTCAGCATCACCTTAAGAAGTGAAGCAAGCCAGACTATGTAAGAGATGCACTGTATGTCCCCACTCAATATATACGGAACGCCTGCACTCTATGATAGAAACTGAACGACTGGAAGGTAAAAAGGCATGGAGAGCAACTGTAGATACCAGAGATATTGTGAGAGGAGGGTGGGGAAGTGGGGAGAGTGAGAAGGAGGGAATCAAGGGGAAAAGAAAGCAGCTAAACATTTAAGGGGAAAAAAATGGAAAATTATCTGTTAATGATAATATGTACAGTAATACCTTTGACTGGACCAATATACAGTGTATCGAGGATGGGAAAATTCATTTGGTATGCTATAATGATACACAGTGATTGAATGTACAAAAACAAAAAACATTAAAAATAAACTTAAAAAGGAAAAAAAAGAAACGGATGTAAAAAAAAAAAAAAAGAAAAGGGAAGAAGCGAGAAAGGAAAGTAAGCCTCGTCTGTACCATTTTCCATCAGAGCCTTCTAAGGAGAGGCAAACTCCAATTGTCCTTTCCCCATAGGTTCAGACTTAACCATTCCTTATGTTAAATTTAACGTGGAAAGGCTCCTGCATGCCACTTTCAATAACAAATAACTCAGGATACTCTTCAATGCCATTTCTTCAATTATATTTTCTTTACTGCTCAAACAAGATAAATGGGGGGAATCCAAACAATTTTTCATAGGTCAGAGATTCTGCACACCTGGCGCAGGCAGACTGTGGTTAACAGCAAAGTGATCGCTCTTCTAAAATTACAACCCAGACATTTTATTTTCCTCTTTGCGCTTTTAGTCTATGTCCCTTTCACAGCACTAAGGCTCCCTTTACAAAATAATAATAATAATAATAACTAGCAGGAGAAATCACTTAGACTTCCAGTTAAGAAACAAAGAAGTGCTGTTGTTGGCGAGGTGGTCATGGATGTGCAGGCTCTCAGGGATGGGTGACTCCCTTATTACCTCTAGGTGTGTGTGTGGCTCCAGAGACACCATATTTCTCCTCTTAGCTAACAATTTTAGTAACCCCATATTGGCAAGTTTATTTGTAAATACGAGCAAATGATGCTCCTGCAGAGCTTGGTTAAATGGCTCAAAAATAAGTACCCACTGACATTATTATACTTCTTCCCCTTAGAGATGTTTCCTGAAACAAAGAGCAGCTGAGGTGAAAGAAAAAAGGAGATTAAATTGGACATGAGTTTGACATTTCAAATGGAGAATAATGTCTTTTATAATTGGAGTATGTATCACATTCTGTGCTAAAGGACATGGCTAAGATGTGAATTAATGAAATGCACCAACTATAAATAACATCTGATTTACTTAGGAGTGAAACCGAGGCAATCCACTACAGGCTAATAGAAAATTTGGGGGTAGCTATAGAGAAGTCAGAAATTGTGAAAGATAAGGAAAAAAATCTCAGCTAGAAAGAAGACAGTTACACCCCACCCCCTGTATTAGCTAAATGTGTGCATGGATCTGAAGGGGGCACCTAGAGTTGACTTTGTTGGAAGGAGGTAGGCAGAGGGACGTGAAGGCAGAGCACTGGCACGACCCCGTCTAACTGAGTAGCCATCCCTGTTGGCAGATGGGTGGCCAGTAGGATTAGGTGGTGCAAGAACCTTAACAAGGTGTTACAAGAGTGTGTGTGCAGAACGACAGCTTGAACAAATCAAAAGAAATTCAGCCCTGGGGACGATCAATGCCTTATCACTTGCATCATTTAAAAGTGGGCTGGACAGAGACCCAGAGACTCTGCTAGCACTCCCCAGCTCATCAAGAGGCACCGAGTGGGTGATCCGATATGGAGGTCATTCCCACCCTAGTTTCTGGGAAATTCACAGAATTAGCAGAACCAAGACACGCTTGCCAAGGGAACAGTGTGCTGGGCAGTAGCTTCCAGCCACAGTCTCCTCTGACTTTACCCTGGCATTCTCAGAATATCGCTTGGGGTGCATTTTAACACCTGGCAAGGAGGATGTAGACTTGGTTCATCACCTCAACTTAAGTGTCTTTCCCAAAGTGCTACGTAGGAACTCACTGCCCTTTCATGCAGAAGCCAAAGATAAGCCCATGTTCCCCAGGGGTTCTAAACACCCCCACACTTCAGTCGAACTGGTGTCAACTCACAAACCTCACAGTGCAAACCTTTAGTCATACCAAAAGCTAGGCACCCGTGTACAGAAGGGAGACAACCCCCACCTCCATTGGGGGCCAAATACTTTCACTCAGCCTGTCTAGGTAAAAATGAGAAAAAAATTAAAATGAAAGTTTTACCTCCTGATTAATTCGTACAATCTGGAAATGTGGGTCAGAGGCTCACCTCTTTCTGCTCTTGTCCCAGTTTGGGTCTGTGCAGCTGCCACCATCTGTAACTTTGACGAAGAGTCCCACATCTCATTAAGCATCTAGAGGGTCTTGGAACCAGCAGCCCAGTGCTCCCCCGCCCTCAAAAGGAAGTAAGATGGACAGGCTCTTTTACAGGGTGGACATTGTCAGCATGGACTTCGAAGAAATGCCCGACGTGCAAGTCAGACAAGAATAAAGAGACAGACATTGAGACCTAAGATGAGGCACGTTTGAAGGTTCATAAACAGACGTGCCCATGTATGTCATGTGTCAGATCAGGATTTTTTGGGTCCCTATTCTATGGGTACCTTGTCAGAGAGTTCATAAACATACCTATACGTGTCTAAGTACTTTAAATGTGTTTTTAACCTTGTAATACACCCAGGTGGGTATAATAAACTTTATTTCAAAACGGATGGCATTCTGTCACAGAGCTAGGCCACGTACTGGAAGTTCGGCGTCTGTCGTGGTCCAAGGCCCACCTGCTCAGGCCCGTTTTCCCCCACTCCCACTACGTTCAACACAGGTCACACCTGTCCACACCCCTGCGACTCCCACCTCGCCTGCTGGCCTTCAGTGCACTCCACCCGCTTGTCCCTCCGTCGAGCCCTGTTGAAAGGTCCGTTCCTCGACAAACCTCTTGGATCACGTAACCCATTTTCTCCATGAAGTAACAAGAACGGGCGTTTGATCATCTCATTCTCCTAACACTTCTGCTGCCTGGTCGTCTCAGCCTCCACGTGACCGTGGGCTCCTCAGGGGCGTGGGCTAGTTACCACAGCGTGTATATCGCTAGTGCTCCCCAGCCCTTGAGGAGGGATTTAAGTGGAACCAGTGTCCGCGATGGGTACCACAAGAAAAGGCGCATGTCTGGGAAAGCGCTGGGCCTGAGACAGAGGCCTGGGTTCCAGCCTGGGCTCTGCTTTGCCCACGGCCAGCTCCTGGACGGCCGTGGAGTGTCGGCGACGTACGGTCTCCTCGTCTGTAAAATCAGGATGATAACAATTACGCTCTCATTGGTGCTTAGACGTGATCATTGCTGTGGACGTGTTTGCTAACGTGTGCAGCTGCCAGATCATCACTGAACACACATGTTCCTCTCAGACTGCATATAAATGGGTACTTTAAGGAAGGTTCCAGTCAACACATGAAATTCAAAAAGCCTGTGTAATCTCCTAACACAGAATTCCTGGGACTGCACTTCAAAGCAGAGGGTGACCGTATACTGTGGCGCTTAATGAGAGGGATAGTTCTGAGAAACGGATCGGTGAGCGGTTTTGTTGTGTGGACACTGCAGTTTGTGTGTGTACAAACCGAGGGGGTGTCTCTCGGGCTCACCCCTGGGCTGTGTGTACCTGTAACCTATTGCTCCACTGTGGTATACATAGCCCGTCATCGACCAAATGTTATTAGGTGGCAAATAACTATATTAACAAAATGTCACTCAGTGAGAACTATAAAGCAGAGAAGTAATTATGACCAGGGTATAAAAGTGAGTCACAAACGTGCACAGAGGTGTCGGCTGTGGTCTCAGCCCAGGGTCACGCAAACCCTCACCAGCCCCGTTAGCAAGCCATGCCTGGGCGGGGAGAGCAAATGCCCTCCGTGTGATGTGACAGCAGGTGCCACATCCAGACTCAGTCCCTGTAGATCTTCAGAGCCAAACCTCCTTTGCAATTCTTATTCATCTTCTGGAATTTATTACCAATGAAATATTAAAGCTTAGTCTCAAGACAATACAGACAATAAAGTGCTTTAGCCAGTAAACTTTAAGGTAAACGGAAAACTGATTTTTTAACAAATAATATATCCTTAAAATCCCAAATCAGCAAAAGAGAATGCTATATTTTTAAAATCATAAACTAAAGAGGGACATCTCTGTTTACACATAAGTACACGGAGGACCCCGAACAAGTTCAGTTTTCACCTCAAAAAAGTGACTGGAGGCAATTCTGCAAGTCCCTCCAATGTTCTTCCCTTTGTGGGGAAGGACATCACAGATCTCTAAAGCAGGATAAGGAACACAGTTGTCTGACCTGAGTACATATCAGAAATGTCATCAAACTGCTGTCGGGAAAACACAGCCTGCAACCCCAGCCTTGCAGCCGCCTTTCACTTCACCTTGACTGACTGCATCCTTGTCTGTGCAGAACGCTGACGACCTCCTGAAGGTGATTTGAGATTGTTTTGTGTTGGCTCTTTTGTGTCAGAGTTACCAGGCACTCACTACTTAAAAACGTATTTGCACTAAAATTATCCATAATTAAAAAGTAGTTTTGAAATCCCAAAGGCAAATGAATTCTTTCAAAATGCGGCCACACTCCTTTTTGATATTACATCCAACCTTGAAGCAGGTTATCCTGGCAGCGTGGCTGCCCTACAACCACTCACCTTTTAAGTTAATGAAGATTTCATATGAAACGAACTCTGGCACAAAATTAAAGCAATGGAAATCATGACAAGAAAGCGCGAAGGGGAGAGGAAGTCCCAGCTCGGTTAAGTCAGGCCTAGGCAGGTGTGCAAAACACAGGGTGACTCTCCACGTTGTGATGAAGGCGTTCTGCTCAGAATCAAAGGAGCAAAACTTCAATATTTCATGTCACTACAGCAGTTTGGCCAGGCTGAAAATTTAATAAGTGCTATCTAAACTAATGGCGGTGCTTCTGACTGGGAAAAATGAAAAGATGCGTGAGAGTAAGCATTCTAATGACTACTTAATGAAACTTAAAGGAATGTGGATCATCTTCTCTTGAATTAAATTACTCACTGTAAATAAGAATAGTTAACGCACATAATCATGCCCATGGCTGAGTCCTCCGGAAGCATCCGCAGCAGAGTGGGCGACTCACAGGCTCTCGGGCAGGCACAGCCCTGGGGAGGGACGCCTGTGCCACAGTGGCTGGAAAGGGACCTGCTCACAGAGCCCACGCGGCGGGTGGCTCCTTGCCAGCATGGGAGCCTGCCGTTATAAATCACCTGTGATTCAGGGCCCCAGAAGAGGGAGAGGTAAAAAGAAGATAAATTATTTGGACTCGAAAGGCAAAATTTAAGTGTCATTTGCTCCATAAAACCTTCTACGATCACCACGGTCAGCTTGCACAGATCTCATTCAAATTCCTAGGCGTTTTCTCTCCTCTCATTTGGAACATTTAAGAAGCTGATTTTTAATGCTGGTTATCATACCAATTTGACTGCCTTAAATGTTTAACGCAATCAATAATTCTTCCTGGCAGAAAATGTCTCACACACGCACATACACACCCCACTGTATCCAAGCTCAGGTGTCGCCTCCACACCTTCTACTCACTATTCAACGGACATTTGTTGGCTGGGGAGAAGACAGC
The DNA here is from genome assembly GCF_000334495.1 of Tupaia belangeri chinensis. Lineage (NCBI taxonomy): Eukaryota > Metazoa > Chordata > Mammalia > Scandentia > Tupaiidae > Tupaia > Tupaia belangeri. The sequence goes on along the minus strand of NW_006159614.1, from coordinate 1,826,086 downwards.
ACTTAGTGTTCCAGCCTGGAGGAGGCAAGCGGGTTTTGGGCAGTGGACGGGAAATGAGTTCCTTTTTCTGCAGGGCTTTCTTTACTTCTCTCTCCAGTGGATGTGTAACTGCTGTCGATTCAGAACTCTGACTCCAGAGCACACATCATACAAGCCTGAGCATAATACAGAGACCCCTTGGCACTCTGCCTCCAATGTCAGGGCCTGGCCTCCCTAACTGCTTGCGATCTGAGGTCTTCCTTCACCACCTAATTGGCAGTGTTACGAGAAAATGTTTGCTTCTCTGCTTTAAGAGCTCAGGTTCAAATAAACCTTATTTTCAACTTTCTAACCCAGAAGCCAGAATCCTCAAAGCATGAAATTACAATGAAAAGTATAATCAATACTAATACAAATCTTATGTAAGGAACCGCTAAATGGTATTCCTTATGAAAATGTTTGAACACTTCCCTAAATAACAAATTCTGTCTTAAAAAGCATATTATCATTTCAGACAAGGACAGTTCATGCTCCTTATAACATACCTGGATACATAAACACACATGTGTACATTTTAGTGTATCCAAAGGAATGAATGTTTGGGCCCTCCAATGTAGGTGCTGAACACCTAACACCAAGCATGATGGTGTTAGCTGCACCTTGCCAAGGCAGTGTGTTTAGAGGAGATGTTGAAGGTGGCCCACGCAGTGGCGTTAGCGTACTTCTAAGAGCATGGAGGGCCACTGTAGTGGTACAGCTGGAGAGCACTGCCCCAGCAGAGCTGGGCCACATGGGAGGCCATGCCCTTGGTCCCCTGGACTACCTGATCTCCTGGGCACACATGCCCTCGACCCTGGCTGCCTGGGAAGGCTGGGGGCAGGCGACTGCAGCATGGTCCCTTTGAGGGTGCTCGATCTTGTTCTCTTTCACCTCATTTCTCCAGACACACTCAGCGAGGTGAGAGCTGCCTACGAGACAAGAGAAGAGGCCTCAAAATAAAACAGATCACCTTGCTGGCACCTCTTTTCTTGGACAGACAACCTCCAAAACTGAAAATCGCTGTCCATGGTTAAGCCACTCCGTGCACGGTTTTAGGTATGACAGCCTGAGCGGACTGCAGCAATGAGCACCAGGTGCCCTGGACGCACACAAATGGCAGGCTTGTGCATCACATGCATGTTGGGTACAAGACAAGAAAGCCAGACTCAGGGACGTCCCCACACCCTCCTGGTCTCCCTCCACAGCCACCTTCGTGTAGCCTCGAGCTGCCATCTCGTGTCCTCATGAGATCAACGGTTCTCCTCACTTAGGTCCCCAGGCAACAGGGAATCCAGGAAGACTCGGGAGACCTGGGCACAGCAGCATGGAGATGCATGTGCAAGGAGGGCCAGGGCACACCAAGAAAGCCAGGGACAGCTCTGGGGATGTGGCTGCAGCTGTTCTAAGGAAGCGTCATACAAATTGCAGTGCCATGTGCAGAGACCATGAAGAGGGGAGGCGGGGGACAGATAATGGCAGCTCTGATATGGAAGAGTCAACGAGGCCAGTGACTTCATCTCTTAGGAAAGAGACGGGAACGGTGACGCTAAGATCTCCGACTTGGGTGTTGGTGGCAGAGTGGTCACACGGCTGGATCTTGTGGGGGTGCCCTCTGTCTGTCTCCTTTTTGCTCATGGAAGAATTACAAATAAATGTAAAAAAAATTAAGAGCTTCAATTTGGGAGACTCAGGAGCAACTGGCGTGCCATGTACAGGAAACGGACAAGGCAGGGCTGTTTCTGCGGCTGTCAGGCAATGGGCTAAAATGCACACAGTGACCTGGTGAGGCGGGACTCGAGACAGGGCCAGAAGTCCTCACTGAGCAGCCGTGTGGCCTTGGTGGGTCACGCAACTCACTCCGGGCCTCTGTTATCTCCTGTCACATGGGCAGGATGAGTGAGGTGACTTCTAGTCTTTCCTCGGCCCCAGCAACTATAGCCCCCATGTTGTCACTCCCACCTCCAGTCAGCCATGAGGAAAATTCTGGAAGCAGGAGGGAGCTGTAAATACAGGAATAGAGAATGGTGTGCTGCCTTCTGGCTGGGCCTCGCCTGATCGTGAGGGACACCTGCCAAATGGCCTCTGTCCCTACAAAAGGCACCCCCAGGGACTTGCTCTCCACATGGAGTGGACAATGTGGCCAGACCATGCAGGCATCCTCAGTCCACCACTGAAATGCCAGGCTACACCTGCTTGCTTGCATCCTTCCTGCCCCAGAGACATCACCCTGCAGCACCATCCTGGTCCAAGCACACAACAGAAAAGCTCAAGGCTGCCCAGCCCCCTCTAGGGCATCCACTAGCCAACGGAGTAGGGTGACTTCCAAAGCTTAGGGACTGTCACACAGGCACCAGTCCTGCGTGGCTACCTGGTTTTCGAGGAGGGCCAAGAGCACAAGGTCAAGCCAGGATCAGGCAGGTGCAGCCAAAAATGCAGAAACTGCAGATGCTCCCTGAGGGAGGGTGGCTGCAATTCAGGAAGGGGATTGGGATGTGTCCCCAGGAGAGGAGAGGGCCGTGGAGATGAGCAGATTGGGAGGAGCAAAGCTCCGGACACTAACCTAGGCCTGGAGTTTCACAAGATGCTGGCAGTTTCCTTTCATTCTGGGGGAGGACAACAAAGGCTCACCTTATATGTCAGACCTGAGCTCTTTGAGTCCTTCTGCTGAGCTTGACAAGCATGCAGGGGAACATTCCTGGGGATACCAGGGGCAGAGGAGTGGCAGAGACCAAATCAAAAGGAGATACAGGGAAGAATTCCAGTTTTAGCAGAAGAGGATGCTCACGCAGGCTCTGGATCAGGAGGGTATGTGTCAGGAAGGGCCGCCGCCAGGCACCAGCAAGGACAGAGGAGGCAAGCACCAGTGGGTATATCCTCTCAGGCTGGAAAACACTGGAGGCTCGAGGGCACAGACAGACAGACAGCCAGGGTGTGGTGACAGCCACAGAAGAGTGTCCGTCATCGCCCAAAACTGGCACCAGACGTGGGAAGAAGAGCTGTGGGTAGGATTACAGAGAGGAGGCAAGAGCCCTAGTATCACCAGGATGCTGGCAATACAGAGAGAGAGTGAAGGACAGGCCCCGGCCAGACGGAAAACAGAAACAAACTGGGACTGCTTCCCTCAGGAGGAAGCCAGCGGTGTGACCGAAGGAAGAGACAGACTCAAAAGCAGAGCATGTAAAGAAGTCCAGAGACGGCCCCTCTGCTAAATCCTTCAAAGCAACCTTGACGTCCTTGAAATCCAGGACAGGCTGTCTTCCCTGGCCACACCTGAGACTCCTCTGTAGGTGTCCTCACCCTCTGTGTAAACACAGGGAGACCAGTGGGACAAGGGCAGACAGATCACAGGGACTCAGCAGGCCCTGCCGTCCTGCAGTGTGGACTAATGTTTCCCCAGGCTGCTCCACGGGGGCAGGGGCGGCAGCTGGAGGAGACCTGAGGCGCTCTCCCACAGAGCTGCGATGACAGACACGGTCCGCATTAATAGCCCAAGCCAGGCTCTGCAGGGACATGCGGCTCACGGCCTGTGGCCTGCAGTGCTCTCCACAGGGCTGTGCTCAGCAGGAGCTGGTTTCAGAGGCTCCAGGGAGACAAAAGATGCAGCTGGGACACCCAGATGCCACAGCATGGGACAGCAGTCTCCCCAAACCTGAGCTAGGACATCATGCTACCCAAATCCTTACCCCAGTACACAGATGGGAGAACGGCCAGCCCCCTGCATGTCTGACTGTGGTCTGCGGCAAAAATCTGCCACGGTCCGCAGAGCCACATGAGAACACTTGCTCAGTGTGAAGGCACTGGGCAGGGGAAGACCCGAGGAAGAGAAGAAGACATAGCACCTGGTGCTTTTTCACAATGACCCGTACCCACCAGAGAAAGTGCACACACACATAAAATCACCCCATGGATGACAACCCATGTTCACAGGGAATAGGGCAACCACTATGATATGAGGTGCTCAGACGTATTTTACGAAAGAGGTGGTGTCTATATGTCCTTGAGGGTGGTAGCAAGTGGGCTGGCAGTGGGCTGGGAGTGCCTGTCCCTGCCTGATGGAGTTGTGACCAGAGGTGTGGAGGGAGAGGGTGGCTGGCCTAGAAATCATGCTGGAGAGCAACTGCATGTCACAGAGGTCAGGTAGGACAATGTGGACGGCTTTGAGCAGACTCCATTATCCATGCACGAGGAGCCACTAGATGCCGGGAGCTGGGAGTGACCTCAGGGAATGGCCGTGCAGCCCAGGGATTGTAGGACGTGGCCTCCCTCAATCTCATCAACATGCTCTTTATCCGTGTCATAAACTCGCAACAAGGCTCATGCTCCTCCCCTGCAGGTGGCCATGCTCGCTCACATCTGGCCTGCACTTTCAGCCCAAAGTTCTTCCCACCAAGCTCATCAGCCACCCGCCACTATTCAGTGGTTCAACTTGTCATTGGGCTACAGGTTCTGCCCACACTGGATACCTCAGGAGCCAGCATCGTATGTCCTTCACCAAGAACCTCCTCTAAGGAAACTCATGATAACCCTCCTTTCAGGTAGGTCTTTAGAGAGAGGCTTAGGGTCCCCAGAGCCCCACCCCTCATAGTCCTTTTCCTGCTGTTTCCATGCCTGATTGCTTGATCGGGCAGACAGGAAGCACATGGGACAGCTGACTGTGCCAAACCCACGGGTCCCCCTGCAGGGGGACTCAGTATGCTCAGCTTGCTCTTGAGCTCCACGAAAGCACATTTAATTCATTATTACAACCTCAGTTTGACTTGAGACAGAAAGTGGTAAGATTTTTGTGGGCTATAATAAAAGGGAAAAAAGTGCAAGGTAAGAATGTTTTCAGTATAACAAGATCCAGGCTAGAGTTGGCTAAAACCAACTTCTGGGACTGCCTCAAATTTGTTTTGAGATTCAGGAAGTAGGAGAATTCAAAAAGGTGGTTATACCTGGAATTTTCATATTAAAGGAAAAATCTAAAAATAATCAGCATCTGGGATTCCAAATCCTGCCCTGGGCTCCTTCTCCAAAGGGATTAAAAATATAATTCCTCTTTTAAAAAATGCAATTGAACTAATGGGGCAAATTCAATTGTCCAACAATTCTTCTACAGCTTTAGGAACTGCAGACACCATGAAATTCAGCTGAATCAATAGTCTGGGTTAGAGAAGAAAATTCTCAATGACCTTTACTTATTCTATTGCTCTCTCTAAAATGTTGGTGGTTTGAAACAAATGAAATTCCACTGTTAAAAATTAAATATAGATTACAGAGCCAACACCATTCATCTTGTTTGTTGCTGTTGTTATTGTATGAGGATTGGTTCACCGTCACTGGGCAGTCCGAACCATCGCTGAGTTTTACTGTTGGCGTGGATGTTGTCTTTCCTACCAGACAAAAGCTCAGAGGCCGGGCAGTGGCCCAGTGGTGATGCAACTGGGTCCACGTGGGAGGGTCCCAAGTTCTTGTTTCAGGGCCTCTCTCTGCACACAGGAATGCTAGAGATTCGCACTGGCGGAGTCCAGGGCTGATCACAGCACAGAACCCTGTTAACGGGGTCGACCTGTCTCTCTCTCTCTCATGGAATAAATAACTAAAAAACAAAACAAACAAACAAACAAAAACACACAAGTGTATGGGGGTGTTTCTTAACCATCCATTATTTCCATTGGTGGAATTTGCCATGTTCAGCTATGCTTTGCAGTCCTCAACCCCCACCCTACCCACACCAGAAAGCGTAGCGCTCACCAAGCTTGGTGTGCAGCCTCAGATAGGCTCACTGCAGCCACCTGCACAGCCACCTGGGTCCCTTCAGCAATGTGTGGGCGACACATACTTCCACCTCGAGTACTTTGTAGACAGTCTTGCATAGAAAGTAAACTCACAGGGCTTTTCTCCCTCCCTTTCACCATGAAAGAGAATAAATACATCATCACTTAAATGAAAATTATTTTGCCCACCTTAGATTGTATAAATGCTTTCCCTTGTAAGACACCCTCACTAATTTCAATTGCTCATCACAGGCTACAAGCCTTAGCTGAAGTCTACCTTTGTACTTACCCATAACAACAACAACAAAAAAAACTAAGAAAATACATAATAGAGAAGAGTGCAAAAACATTTTGCTCCTTATAAAACTAATTTTCTCATTCTTAGAACATTCACTTATGTATGAATATTTGATCTGCTAATTAAACATAGTCTTACCTCTTCATTAAAGCAGACCTTCTGAAAATCTCGGGCAAAACTGTGCCATCTAATTCTCCATGAGTTACACAACTATAAAACACAGATTCCCATCATCTACAAGTGTCACTGGTTCCACTTTTCTCATGAAGGATCTGAATCCATGAAGCTCTGAGATATGCATTTGCATTCTCAGTAAGATGGTAGAGGAAGACTGGGAAAAGCAGAAGTCACAACAGTTCCATCGCTGGATTCCCACACTGTTGACCATGGTTTGAGTCCCAGACCCAGCAGCTTAAACCTCATGCTGGGCACATGTATATGCATGCCTAAGATCCTGAGAGGAGAATGGAGGAGAAGGAACTATAGCACGGTCATCCCACCTGGGAGTTGATTTCTCGCTTTCTGTGTCTCTATCTCTTTGGCAAGTGCATGCACCCTATAAGAAAAATCTCTCTAAAAAAGAAAAGAAGAGGAAAATTAAGTGTAAATGAAATAGCAGTTTCTTGTTTGTGTGTCCACTTGAGACAGTAACAAACAATTTGATATGTGAACGTGTTGGGAAGAGAGTGCTGATTCCTAACAGATACCTTTGCTCTGGACCCTTTCTGGCCCCAGCCCAACTTTACCATGCCAGCCTATTGCTAATAAACAAAGGTTTTTTGATATCCTCTCTCTGTGACCTCTCAGGATGCTGTTTTCATAGTAACTTTTCATCTTCACCAGAAGTGGCTGAAATTCTCTTTGAACAACCATCCTCACTAATATTTATTCCCTCCAACTTCTTTTACCCAATACGACATTTAACTCCGAACATCACATCATCATCTTTGGACACCTAGCTGGGAACCCCAGAAAAATGCTATTTAAAGCACACACTGCCTGTCATCATTTTCACGATGACTTCTTGCACTAAATGGCAAAGGGACAGTTTGTGGTAAAAGCAAAGCGTAGGTGCAGTGGTCATTTCCCCACTGAGACAGTTTCGTCCATACACACTTAGGGTGTGTTTCAACTGTACGTGTTTCACCCCGGAAACACAGGATTTCTGTGCAAAGTGCATAGTGTTTTATAAAACAAATCTATCCCGTACAGAACAACCCTTTAAATCTACTTTATTCACCCACTTGCTTATTCTTCCCTTAAGACAAAATGATTTTTGACCCATCTTGGAAAATAAAGTACAACAAAAACAAGAAAGGTTAGTTGGATCTTCAGAACCCTGGTGCTTGAATGAGATAAGGAAATACCTGTATTCATCAACATATTTTTTTTACTATAATGATAACAAAAGAGTGAAGATGAGTTTTGAATCGTGAGTTAACTCTGAGCTGCCAGCGTGCACACAGGCTGCAGAGTTGACTCTGCCCTCTTCTCTCAGCACTCTCTCCCTCTCAGCGTACCGATTCTAAATGCATTCCTGATTTGTTCTCAAGACAGAGTAAATTCAAAATAACAACATCATCTGCCTTATCAGGGGCCCCTTGGCTGCATGAATTGCCAGCTTTATTGCGCCAGAGATAGTAATTAAACCTCCACCAGCTCACGGGTATGTCCCAGCACAAACAGAGCAAGCATGCAGCCCCATGGAATGTGATGCTGATTAACTAGAAAATAAAAGCTGTGCTCAAAGAATGTGCCTGACAGGAGAGGAGGAGGATAAATAAGTCCATACTTTATTGCTACATGTATTTTTAAAGAAATGCCTATTGTACTGTGGTGCAGGTAACATTTCCCAGTATGTTTGAAATCATTCAGCATGCACCATATGGTGCCGTAATGTCACTGAACAGTGGGGCACAAATAACGCGCAATTCATTTCACTTTGCACTCTTATTTGTTTAAAAAGCAAAACTATTCTGAGATGGAACATTGCCATTTGTCCCTCAGAAGCAGGATACACTGAGCACTCATGGTATTCTATTTTACGTATGAAGCCACTGAAGAAATTTAAGCGGAAAGGCTGTCTTTAGGAGAGCCTATGCTGGCCCATGCCTGAAAATGGAGGGTCACAGGCAGAGGGCAGAGATGCTGTCTGCACGTCCCCAAATAAAGCAATCAATGGCTCTGGGACTAAATCATTTTTGGGAATTCAAAATGGCAAAGAGGTTAGTCACTGTAAGGAAGTGAGAGTACACTGAGTGATTAAAATATTCAGATTGTGATCAGTGGTGCTGTGAGGTTAACGTGACTGGATCTGACATGGTGAACTGCATGGTTTGAATCCCAGACCTGGTGACTTGAAAACTGTAAAAGTGTGGCACATATACTCCATGGAATACTATTCAGCCATAAAAAACAATAAGGTTCAAGAAAGTGATAGAAAGTGGATGAATATGGAAGATTTATTGCTGATTAAAGCAAGTCAGGCTATGAAAGAGAGACACTGTGTCTCCACTTAACATATACCGACTGTCTGCACTCTATGGTAGAGATTAAAGGACTGGAGGACATAAAAGCAATAAAAATTGTTATGGACATTAGAGACAAAGCGGAAGGAGAGGGTGGGGAGGGAAGAGCGCAGGAAAGGAAATTTGGGGGAAAAATAGAGCGGTAAGACATCTGTGGGACACAGATATAGTTTATCCATTGATGAGGATGTGTATAGTATTCTCGACTGAGCTGGACTGAGGTGTATATCATGCTGGGTAAAGTCTCTTTAAAATCTAAATGATATATAGCAATTGAATGTATAAATAATAATAAAGAAAAAAATCAAAAAAAAAAAGAAAAGAAAATCATGCCAGGCACATGTATGTGTATGCCCCAAATCCCAAGAGGAACACCGAGGAGAAGGGAGTACACTATAATCCTCTCTCTCTCATGCTCTCCCTCTCTCTAACTCCAGCAAGCACATGGACCCTAAAGCAATAAACAAAAACAAAAACGCCATTTGGATTGCTTTAACCAATTAGGAAGCCAGGTGTTATGTTTATTCCCAAGATTCAGCTTCCAATATGAAACAATGGCTCTGGAAGAGAAGCTTATCTGCCTTTCTATAAAGTATAATGAACCCTGGGGCCAGCAGGTGTCATGGTGGTTAGGGTGCCAGACTCTCACATGGCCAACTGCAGTTTGAGTCCCAGACCTGGTGACTTACTTCCTCACTTTCTCTTTCTCTCTCTGGTGAGTATATATGCCCTACAGCAAACTAGGAAAAAGTAAATATGTAAATTCTTTTAAAAAAACATGTACAATGAACCCTAAAAATGTGCAGGGCTAATCCAGAACTAAAAAGCTAAAACTTAGTGATAATACATCTTCCTGTGCCCTTATAAAATGGTCAGGAAGACTCAGACCCAGCAAAGAACAAAGATCCAAAGTGTAGACCATATTCTATCACCATAACCCACCCATGTACACAGTTGTTCATTGTTCATAATTGTTTGGTTCTGTTCAAAAGGACATAAACCCACAGGTCCCAATTAAAACTAAGGATTATAGAACTGTCTTTACCTCCAAGCTTATACTCCCTCATGAGACACTGGGCAGAAATGCACAGTGAGGAAAATAAAACTGAAACAAAAAACTTCTAAGATCCAGAGTTATTAAAGAGTATACAAGAAATGGCAAGAGATCCAGTCAACAAGAATAATGACCTGCACATATTTTTCCCCAGCAAGTCTTCTGAAACAAAGACAGCTATGAACACATAAAACACTATAATGTCGTTCAAGTTCCTCTCACCAAAGGAGGAAAAGCAGACCTTCAGACAGAGTCCATCTCTCCCATTGCAGGTGTGCGCTAGACAAAGGTTTGACTTCAGGCCACAATGCTTGATGAGCTTAGTACGGCTTTAACATCCCTGAACCTTCTACTTTAAAATCAAGATGGCTACTCAATACAAATCAGCCAATGCAAGGGAAGGAGCTGTTTAACAAGTCTGGACCTGGAAATCGGACCCTGCTTTTTACATCTTCTTCCCCATTACAGGGACCTAGGTGTGACAACCATGCTCAAGATGCAGTGATCTAATGGTGAAACAGCAGGAAGAGTAAATCAGAACACTTTGTTCTCTTCTCCAATGCACCTTAAAAAAAATAAGAATAAATTTTGTACGAAATGCTTTAGCAGCACATTCTAAGTAATGCCATAGAAATTACTCAAGATTTTTCTGTTCAGATGTGATTAACTGGGCCGTTTTTCCACTCAGTGGCTTCATTTATTTGACTATCTCCATGAAGAATTACACTACAGCCATTGTTCCCTATACTGCTGGAAAACCATTGTTACACGAGAAGCTACACCAACAAACAGAACAGTTGAGGGCCTCTTCCTAGTTTTGGATGTTCCATTTCCCTGTCCAAAAGTAACTTTCATTATCTGGTTGAATTTTTTTTCCCAACTAATAGGAAATAAAGAAGAGGCTGACAGACTGTTAAAAATACAAAACATTCTAAACAGCACAAATATAAGTGAACCATAAAAATCTTGGGGAAATTGCTATATTTTTCAACAATAGTTTTAATTTTAACCACTCAATATTCATATGAAATCTTCTAGACACAATTACATTGACAAGGCTTTATACATTTCAAAAAATATGACAGAATACTTAGTTAAATGTTATATTAAAAATTCATTGTAAATTAAATATTAAAAAGTATTCAACAGATCCAAGTGTGGTTCAAATCCATCTGTCACTACACACTACATTTCTTCTTTATCTCAGCATTGCCATATGCCGTGCAGAACACTCAGGCATTTTTTCCAATTGAAAACCTTCCTTCGAAATGAGTAGCCATGGTTAATAGATGGCATTTATTCTGCACGGTAGATTATCAGAATTGTATTTCTCTAGGTTCATGTTAAGGAGATCACAGACATAGTTTAATTAGACAAAGCCTTCCTCCCTAAGGTGTGTTAGCTTCTTAGAAACTCTGTATGAAAAGTCTGCCACCAAGCTGGACTTGAGTTATATGATGAGATGAAAACACAGCTGTAAGATTCCCAATAGTGGAAAAGAAAAAAAAAAAAAAAAAAGCTAAGAAGGGGAGAGAGTCCAAAGTAAAAGCAAGGAGAGAAAATTGCAAAAAAAAAACAAACCAGAAAACAAGTGGGCAGAGTTCATCCTCCATTCCTTATACTACGGACAATCTGATTAATGGATCTACGAGGAAAACATGAAAGAAAAACGATCTATGAAATTATAACCAAAGCTTAGCAGACACAGCTCTGCCCATTCCTGTCTGTTCTGAGGAGGGGAAAAAAAGTGGAAATATGGAGAAATCAGAATTGTGTAGATGTTGATAACACCCCATGGCCACTATCACGCTGGCTCCTACCCACGGAAACAACCCAGAAAAGAAAGATGAGCTCCCAGAAACCCCACGTGGATGGCCATAGCCAGCTAGACGAATGCTCAGTATTACTCGTCCAAGTCAGGGAGGAGGAACTTTGAGAGATAAGGTTCATAAACTGAGGGGGCTAGGCCTTCCCTGCTAGCAGCTGGGAACTTTCCAAGGGACCAGAGCACCAGGGCGACTCTCCTCCTAGATATTCATTGTTAGTATTTGCCACCTATTCTTTATCTGTCCCTAAATTTCAATACGATTGATTCTGAGCAGAGCTGGTTTCTCTTCACTTCACTCAGTTTGCCCAGATGCAGGGAATACAAAGACAGATCTCACACATGAGCCCCGATCTTGCCTTAAGGACCTCGCCCGCTAGGGAGACAGACTCAGAGTCAAGATGCTGTGCTATTTCCCACACTGCTTTTCCGTACTTGAAAGCCACACACTGCTAGCTAAAGCATGTTCCAAGTAGGATAAAGACATATTAACTTATATACAAGTTTTACATAATTTGATTATATAATATCGTCTTAGCCAGCTTGGACTGCCATGACAAAATGCCACAGAATGGGTGGCTGAAATGACAGAGCTATTTTCTCACAATTCTGGAGGCTGGAAGTCCAAGCTGATGTCCCACCATGGTCTGACGCTGACGAGGGTCCTCTTCCTGGCTCACAGCTGGTCACGTCTCACTGTGTCTCCACATGGCCTTTTGTTAGTGTGTGAGCAGAGAGCGCGCACGAGGGGCAGACTCTGCCTTTTCTTCCAATGAGGGCACTAATCCCACCAGGAGGGCCCTGCCACATAACCTCTCTGACCCTAAATACATCCCAAGGACCTCATCCTCAAATATCATCACAGTGGGGCTTTGATATATGAGTTAGGTGGAGCATAAGCATCTCACCCATGTAAGGTATATAACACAGACTAAGTATCCCTTACGCAGAATGTCTCAGACCAGAAGTGTTTCTAATTTCAATTTATTTTGAATTGTGCAAGATCTGAATAAACATTATATTATAGGGAAAGAACAAAAATGTAAACATAAAACTCCTTTGAGCTTTGAGCTTTATATCCACCTTATACACAGAATATCAGGTAATTTTACAAAACGGTTTTATATTGCAGTGTTTGACCGTGACCCATCACATGAGGACTGGTGTGGAATTTTCAGCTTTAATTTCAGATTCTGTAGTTCAGATTTCCATGCTACAGATACACAACCTGTGTACATAACATATATGACACGTTATCTCTGTGCAATATACAATGATATTATAAATGTGTTATTTGTGTTATCTTAAACTTATATTACAGTCCTTATATTAAGTTTCCTGAGTGTTCTGTGACACACTGGTCACGTAATAGGATGTCTTTGTTTTAGCATTAAAGTTCTCAGTAATGAACTGCAAAATACCTGCTACTTACTTTCTTTTCAGAAGAGGTTTTTTTGCTGTAGGGCACGTGCACTCACCAGAAAGACAGAGAGAGACAGAGGGGGGATGGCCACGCTGCAATCCCTTCTCTTCCATTCTTCTCTCGGGATCTTAGGCACACACACAAATATGCCCAGCATGAGTTTAAGCCACCGGGTCTGGGACTTGAACCATGGTTGACTACGTGGGAGTCCAGCGACATAGCCATTACGCCCCTGTTGGTCCCAACTTTCTTTTTTTTTTGAAAGAATTATTTAACTTTATTTATTTATTTTAATTTGACCAGCAAGAGATAAAATGAGAGAGAGAGAGAGAAAGAGAGAGAGAAATATCGAGCCACCAGGTCTGGGATTTGAACTATGGTTGGCTATGTGGGAATGTGGGAGTCCAGCGTCTTCAACCACTATGCCACCTGCCGGCCCCAGATACCTGCGACTTTCTTTAAAATAGTTTAGACTGGAACCAGGAGAAGGGATGGCAGCATGATCATACCCCGTAGACAGTGTTTATTCACTACTCTCTCTCTTTCTCTTTTTCTGTCTCTCTCTGGCAAATTCTTAAAAAAAATAGTTTAAAACGATCGTGTATGCATGTATCTAAGAGAAAACAAATATTGCAAAATACTAATAATGGTGAGTCTGGATAAAGAGCTCTAAAATAAGATGTCCTGTTCTTGCAGCATCTCTGTAAGTCTGAAAATTTTCAAAATAAGGATTGTTAAAAGTAAATTAACCAACATGGTTGTAATGAAAACAGTACAAGGACTGCAGTTGCGTCAGCCTGGGCATCTCCTTCTTTGGCTAGGCATTGGACGCGTGTTCTTGAATAGCCATAGGTTGACTTGTTGTGATCTGCCCTGAGCCCCACCACATTATTAAACCATGGGACCCAATTAAGAGCAAAGGCAAGATTACATCCGTGTGTACAGGCATACATTACAAAAACCTGCTTGCTCATACATTAAATGGAGAAGAAGGCAGAGAGGAGGAGAGACAGACAGGAAAGAAACAGGCAGCTTGGAAGGAAGAAGCAAAGGGCGTAATAAATGACTTACATCCCGGTGCCCCAGGACAGCACGTGCCAAAGGGCAGGACGGGATGATAAACTGCTTTGCCTCGTCTGGTGGAACGAGTTAAGGCCACCAAGCCAGGCCTGCAGAAACAGGCTCCCCAGCCCAGAACACTGTCACTATGAATGTACTTCTTTTGCCTGTTTTGTTTTATGGATGTTTTTATTGAATGCTACTTTTTTAATTTTTTCACTTCATAATTTAATACTTGCTACTTTTTGCTATTACAGAAACTGAACAGAGGCACTCTGCCTTTACACTGTGGAGATATGCATGTTCCATAGTTCTCATCTGTTTTCAATACTTACAAATGTTCTTCCTCCTCCGGGAAATCACAGGGCATGCTTCCACATCCATTGTCAGCTCTGGTCCCCGGTGATTCGTTTATGATCAAGTTACCTCTGGGAGGACCAAGGTCCCCACTACGGGAACAGAATGGACCTAACATCTTTCTTCCTTTTGGGAAGAAATTAAAAATGGAAAGAGACAGAATGCAATGGCACGTAGGAATCATGGAAAAGCAGGAAAGCAGAGGAAAGGGAAGGAGGTGAAAACCCACTGATGGTTCTCTCAGTAGATGGGGAGAAAGGCAGCAGGCAGGTAGGCCAATAGGAATAAGCACTAGTTCTAGAAGACGCTCTGCTGTAGACAGACAGAAAAAAAGGGGCTCCAGAACCATGTGGAGATGCCATAGACCATGTCTCCGGAGAGACCCACAAGGAAGAGTAGTGTGTGACAGGTTGTAGGAATTCCTCGTGCCATTTCAAGTCAAGCCGTCTGCAGTCAAATCACTAGTACCATTTTAAGTCAAGGCGTCTGCAGTCTGCTGTTACTTCCACTAACTAAATTATAACCACTACAGGCATGTCAAATAGCTACACATTTCAAATTATTTTGTTAATCTTATCCCACTTGGAGTTATACAAAAGAAGATTGCCTAGACTGATGATCTTTATTATGACATGTGCTAAGAAAACAATTTCCATTAATCTTAGGTGATTAGGCTTTTTATCAATCTGTCTACTACGCGGCAACGAATATGTAATATATCTCAAATGATGGTATTCATGCTATAATAATCCCGTTTTCTCTCATTAACAGTTTTCTAGGACATTTCCCCTTATAGCCATAGCATCTAAGTTACTCAGGAGAAGAAGGGCCTAGGTTTCACATCCTTGAGGAACCTAAAGAGCTGGGTCATGGTGAATTTACTTGCTCAGACAACAGGGCAGTGGACACTGCTCTAGGTGCAGATCACAATGCACAGAAGAGACCTCAGCACTTGGAGACCTGGAGGAAGGGTGAGCAGACAGAGACATAGGCACAGACGGTACAGTTCACCAGAGGCACCAGAACTCTCCCCAGTTCTGGAGGCTCAAGGAAAACTGCCGAGAAATCACATCTAAGCTGCAACATGAGACGAAGAGTGTGCAGTCATAATCAGGAGAGTTAAGGAGAGTGAAGAGCGAGAGGGAGTCTAGGTCAAGTAAAGCATACTGCAAAAAAGAACTGGGGAGCGGGGGAACATGGGCAGGTGCAGCGGTGAACACCTGTAGTCACAGCGCCATGTGAGGCTGAGGCAGGAAGATTGCAACAGCAAGACCTCATCTTTCAAAACAATAAAGAGTGAGAAGAGACACAAACCTGGGAGCCCCCAGACACCATAGATACGGGATTGGATTCCAAATCTGCCTACGTGTGGCCATCCATCCCAGGAGCCCACATGAAATCACCTCTTTTCTCTCTTTTCCTCCCCATCTAAATTCAGAGCACAGTGGGAGTAGTGAGTAGGGTGTGAGCCTTAAAATGCTTGCTTCAAGTGGCCTATTCTGGCTAGAAATTTAATTCTTAATTATGTCTAAGTTATTCTTCTGTTTATTTTACCCCAAAAACGTGGCTGGTTCTTTTATTGCCTAGTTATACAAACTTCAGTTGGCAGCTTTCCTTCTAAATCAGGGTTTCTGCACTGAGATGTATTTATTCACCTCACTTTCCTCCAATAGGGCACACAGAAAGCACCAGCTACAGCGAGATCTAGCCAGTCTCTAGGAAAAACAACAATAACCAAACCAAACCAAACCAAACCAAACACACAGAAAAACTCCATTATGTACTCAATACCAGCGGACCACGGTTCTGCCCCTCTTCAGTGATGTCCCTCTCTACTTCTCCCAGTGCCCGCTGCCTGCAGGAATTGGTCCTGCCGTGTTTGATCAAGAAAGCTCCCCAAACCTTTATACCTCCCCTGACTGGGACAAGTATCTTTATAAACCCTCACACCTGCCTTGGCAGGGAGGTGGGGAAAAGAGAAA
This sequence comes from Tupaia belangeri chinensis, assembly GCF_000334495.1. Lineage (NCBI taxonomy): Eukaryota > Metazoa > Chordata > Mammalia > Scandentia > Tupaiidae > Tupaia > Tupaia belangeri. Next base: position 1,809,786 of record NW_006159614.1, on the reverse strand, counting down.
AACCACAAGTCCCACAAGATAATCCGCCAATGAGAGAAGTCCGGACAAAAAGTGGTAGTGAAAGAATTGTGTGTGGGCCTTTGTTACAGGGGCTTCCAGAGGGGGCCATTTCTTAAAATAATGTACTCCCTGCTCACCTTAATATATCTTAGGATTCTCTGCTGTCACTTCAGAGAGGTCCTTTTCATTCTTTCTAAGGCCACACAAAATTCTACTGTGTGGATATACAATAATTAATTCAACCACTCCCTCTTGCATGTGGACACTTAGGTGATTTATTTTTTCATTTATAAACAATGCCACAATAAAAACATTATGTATATATATTTCCTAGTGCTATAGATGGAGCAGTATGTGAAAATAGCCAGGTATCTGCTCACGTGTGAAGATGAACATAGGACATACATACCAGACGGTAGTGAGGAGGTGATGGTCGAGGTGACAGTGGGTAGAAGAATGAACCAATGGGATTGGCATAGAAAGGGGTAGGAAAGGGATATTTCTCTGAATACACTGTTTCATGTGTTTCCAACTCCAGCCCTATGGTTACGTTTTATGTAGTCTATAATAAACAACTCAAATAAGGACAGGAAGATCGTATCCAACCACTGACAAGTGAAACTAACTCTACTATAAATGAAAAACATGACTGTCCTAAAGTGGGAGGCAACCTACAAGTCCTGGGGAGGGGCCCAGCCATACAATCTACGGCCAAAGACATAGGGAACTTCACACCAACAGAGTTGCTTTCACAGAGGTATGGCTAAAGACTTCAAAGCTCCTTTTCCATATCCACCTGGTGAGCAACCATATTACGGATAATGGAGCCAACTTTCTTACTGGAAAGGAACAGAGTAAGAAATGAGCAACCGAGACAGGCTAGATTCTTATGTTGGACTGAAGTTAGAGGTATCGGTATAAACTAAGCTCATGGATTGAATATGCATACTAACAGATGTAGAAATTGGTGTGTGTGTGTGTGTGTGTGTGTGTGTGTGTACACAAAGGTGCATATCTTTCCTAGCTCTTTTTACTGAGAGGGCCTGAACTCCTGTCATATTCCCAGTAACTTGCCAACTCCCCGATCACGGTTTCACAATACTGTTCTGGAATAAATGAAGACAGGACTCCTTGGTATAAAAAAAAGAAATCCTGATTCCAGGGCAAGAGTAAGTAAAGTATAAGATGAGCCTGGAACATCTTTTGGTACCAAAAAACGGGAAATGGCTTTAAATGATGGAGGAATTTAAAAATATGCAGTAACTAACTGCAGTGGCCTCCCAGGAGGCCAATATGGAACAGTTTTGAGAAACAAATGGATCATGACAGCAAAGAACTTAACCAAAAGTATAAAATAAGAATCTCCATATTTATGCTAATGTAAACAAACACACAAATAAGGAATAAGAGAAAGTATACAACTGCCAAGTGTATATGGAATAATGAAATTAAAAAGTCATCATTTGTCAATCATGAAATATTAACTATTCAAGGAAAGAACTATCAATGGACATTAAAATTAAAGAGTTTGTTGCTGAACTCCCACATAGTCGAGCATGGTTCAAGTCCTGGACCCAGTGGCTTAAAACTCACACTGCACACATGTGCTCAAAATCCTGAGAGAATGGAGGAGAATGGACTGTGGCATGGCCATCCCCTGTGGGGGGGGAGGGGCAGGTGCTCATGGAAATTTCTCACTTTCTGTCTCTCTGTCTCTCTCTGGGTCTGGTGAGCGCAGGCGCCCTACAGCAAAAATCTCTCTAAAAAAGTAAATAAAGAAAGAACAAAAGTTTAAAAAGAAAAAATACTTTTTTCTCCAAATAACTCACTATATAATAATCACAAAGTTAAAAAAAGGTAATTTTTAAATTACAAATGAAAACTGAATGTGCTACAGTGGTGCCGTGTGGAAGGTGGCATATGAACCAAATGACCTACCAACATCGCCATTAATGGGACAAATCGACAATGTGTCTCCTGACATAAAGCAGGGGCTAAGTCCCAACTTCACTTCTGTGTCTGCTCAATGAAAATGCACAATCCAAATGCAAACACAAGGAAACAGCAGAAAAGCCAGAGTAGACATGTCACTGACGTGGTAACTGGCCAAGACGCTTCAACAGTTCTGAGGTCGTGAGGGTAGAACAGACCGAGGGCCCGGCAGGTACTGCCATGTAAGTTAAGGCAGCTGGATTCCACATGGATGACTTTGCAGTTTGTGTCCTAGACACTCAGGTTCAAAATAAATACGAGGCGTGTGTGCATGCCCAAAATCCCGAGAGGAGAAGGAAGGAGAAACTGAGGCATAGCCATCCTCCACCGGGCATGATTTCTCACTTTCTCCCTCTCTGGCAAGTGCATGCGCTCTATAGGAAAACAAACAGACAGACAAAACAACAAAAAGACTGAGAATTGTTCCAAATTGGAGATTAAGGAGACATGACAAGTACACGAAAAATATGGTCTGGGATTGGACCAGAGAAAAGACATTAGTGAGAAAACTGTCAAAATTATGAAACAGGTTTACAGTCTTCACACTTGGTGAACAAAGGCGAAGCTCCGCTATGGTGATGACTAAGCTTCTGAACCACAGCCGTCACCATTCATTCTACAGCCATTTCTACAGTCATTGTACGGCAGCATCTACTAGCAAAACCACCGAGACTTCACGGCCAACAATTCCAACATTGTCTATTCTCTGACCCTTTATAGAAAAATCACTAATCTCAAAATGAGAAAACAGTACTGCATAAAGATTAACTTCATGATTTTGTTAATTGCACTGTGATTTTTGAAAATGTTCAATTGGCAAATTTGAGGAGATTTTCAGAAATTCTGTTTTTGCAACTGTCTTGTAACCCTGGAAATATTTCAACATGAAAAAAATCTGAAAGTCCTCTACACCTTAGAGCCTGGTTATTTCTACTGTCAGCGTGGTCCAGTAACTTGTCGACTGGATGCTTCCATAGTTTGCTGCATTGAAGTTGGGCTCATCGTCACCCCATCAAGAGACAGTTCCCTTCACAGTGGGCTAAACGTGGAAATGCGAAATCCAAGCACTTAGTAGAAAGTGCTCTACCCAGAAGGTACTTTATGGGGCCCATTTACTCTGTGTTAGGCTCTGGGCTAAGTGCTTTACACCTATTTTCTTATAAGGAAGTGCATTTGCAAAAAAGGAAAATCCATTTACTTAAAGAGTTCTAATTCCATAAAAACACTTTTTACTAGCTAGTAAAGTGATCAAGCAAGCCAGGTTACAGAGGAACAGCATGAGATAGTCAACTCAACTGTGAACTGCAACTTGTGAAAGGGTCGTTTCTACAACATTTTTCTATACCTGATATCCCAACCATGTTAATGAAGGTTTTCTGTCTCTATTACAAGCATTACAACTCCCAAAAAGTAACTGAGATCACATGTGTTGTGACAGAGGTTAGCACTGTAACCCATCGAATCAAAACATAATTGAATACAAGATGCACCAGTATTTTATTTGCCACTGAGAAAAAAGTTTGCCAATTAAAAAAAATATATTTCTTTCTTTCTTCTTTGAGTGACAGAGACACAGAGACAGAAAGAGACAGAGAGACAGTACTGCCAACAGGTTCTTCGCGCCATCATCCTGCCTCGGCCTTGGCCATGGCCAGCCCTGGATCAAGGACACCCAGAAGCCTTCCCATATTGGTAACCTCAGACAGTGTTGTATTTTACTTCTGCATCATGAGGTGGCCTCAAGTTTGCCCATTTTAACTGGAAGATGTCTGCAGTGATAAACATTTCCAAATTCAGAAATGTTAAATGGACAGGTATGTACCTTTAAAGGAGATATGTACCTTTAAAGGAGATATGTTCTACTATACATACGCAATACATAGACAAGAAGTATTTTTGGAAGCATTGTTTAATAATCTGGATCTTCTAAGTGTGGTGATATTCCATGCCTGATTTTACAAAGAAAATAAAAACTGGTAGCCAGTTATTTATTGCTAAGACTAGTACCGTTAGGGTTTCTGGTCAACCCTGGAAATTTCTGGTTCTGATAAGTAAGAGAAAAGCTGCACAGTTGGTTCTGAGAACCCCAAACACCTCTTCCACAGGTTCTGTTGACTACAAGCTAATCACCTCCTCGTACGTCTCTGTGTTTCCACTAAGGCTTTGCTACTGGTAGCCAAAGGTTGCCATTACCACACCCAAGGAAGTCAGTCCATTAGTGAGGGCCCCTTGGCCTTCAGAGTTAATATCTTCAAGTAGCTAAATTTTTGTGACATCAATCCTGAATGTTTTCTGTAGAGGCTGCAGAGCCTTAATTTAAAGATATGCAGCCCTGGTTTTTATGTATTTATTTGTCTATCCTCCATTCAAGTGAAAATCAAGGACAGCCCTAAGACTGCAAAGCTAGGTCTCAGTTTGTATACAGTCCAGCTCCTTCTGCAAATGAGGAGACAAAGAATGAGGTGAGGCTATTTGTGTAAAGAAAGAGACAGACTAGAACAGAGCTCAGACCAGAACCGAAGTGCCCTACTCCTGGTCCAGGACTCTTTCCAACTCATCATTCAGAGGATTGCGCCTTGTTTAACATTTGCAACCATGCTGAAACTCCCTCATCACCCACATAACATCATCACAATTCTGGCAGGCATGCTAGTTTTCAGATATCTTGGCTTCCATGAAATTTATTTTCCTTCTTAAAAAACAAGCCCAAATGTGCTTTTGATGTTTAAGGGTATATATTTTTTTTAAATCTTTTTAAAAGCAACTTGGATAAAAATAAAGCTATCTAAAGCAACTACAGTTTTGCAATAGCATTCCAATCATAGTTTTCCCGTCTGGAAAAAGCAAGCAAATAACACAGTAGGAGTTTTAAACTACACATTGTCAGTAGCTGTAGGTGGAGTTGTTTTTTTGTTTGTTTGTTCATTTAATATATTGCCAATTTCATACCAGTTCATATATTCATATGAATCTAGCCACATTTTGTATCTACCACCATGCCCATATAGTTGTCCATGCTTCTAAAATATGTACTCACAAAGCAGAAATTAATAGATGGAATTCAGGTGCATATACCTGACTTCTAACACAGCGGCAGTTGGAATTCAAACACATGGCACAGAGAAGACAATTTTCTTCCCAAGTAATGACTGGTAACCTATAGATGGTGTACTAAACAAGACAGATTGTAGAATTCTGGAGCACGCTTCGCATTCCAGAGAACATGCCGCACTGCACATCAAGCCAATCACCGGCTCAGCAGAGCCCGGGATCAGAGACCACAACTTGCATAACTCAGACTTAACGACATTCACAAATGCTGCTTTCAAGCAAGGCTGGGTATGACCAAACCTAGGGTGCAGAGGCTCTCTAATTAAGGCACTCCCTGTAGAAAGGAAAGCTTCTGGTATGAACTACAGGAATTCAACAGGTTAGTGCTGCTTGGAGGGGCTAGCATGTTTGCACATGGAAGGACTCTGAAGGCAGCAATGTAGGAGCTGGCCAAGAACCACCACCCTGACCTGAGCCTGATGAACAGGCAGCAGATGAAGGGTTCACGAGCGGGAAAAGAAACAGTTAATGGCACAGGGACATGAAAAACCCTCTATAGTAAACCAGATTTCTAACACATTATTAAACTTTGCACACTAACTAGAAGCATTTAAACTAATTCAGTAATATCAGAAATGTAAGAGTCAGCTAATGTACAGAACCTCTCCATTAACTCTCAGTTCAAAGCTTTATGGTATAATGATGATTGGTATTCATAATTTTAAACTCTATGCCACTTCGTGAATTGTCATTAAGGATGGGATTCAGAAATATTAATACTTCCATTTCATGAATGTGATGTAGACTACAGATTGAGTAAGCTACTATATCTGATGCTGAAGAACTGGAAATCATATGCATCATAATATAGTTATTAAAAGGACAGAGAAACCTTGCGATATTTTACTGTACTTTTACAAACTAAATGATCCACTATGATATTGGTGGTATCTTCTGTAATCAAGATATTCAGTTAGGCAAATGCTCCATGCCAGAGAACATTATTGTTCACAGATGTGATTGTCACGAGACCTACCATCCCCTCCCACAAAGACTTCAATAAGCTGTAACTGTCCACAAAGAAAAATACAGACGAATGTGTATCCTAAAGGGCGAGGTGTCTCATCCGTGGTGTGCAGTCCCATGGGAGCTGACAACTGTGTAAAGAAAAGTCTATTTTGAGACAGTTGATAGTCCATGTGCACAAGAGAAAAAGAAAGCACAGAATCTCAGAAGGTCCAGGCCTCTGCTAAGTGTTAAAACAAGAATGCAGGGGCCAGCTGGTGGTATGGTGGTTGAGGCGCTGGACTCCCACATCTGACAGTGGCTGGAGTCCTGGACCTGGCGGCTTGCTTTCTCTTTCTCTTTCTCTTTCTCTCTCTGGTGAGCACATGTGCCCTATAGAATTTTTCTTTCTAAAAAAAAATAAGTAAAATTAAATAAATAATTCTTTAGAAAAAATAATGCAAAATAAACAAAACTGTAAGTATTCATAAACAAGTACAATTTCTCCTTGAAGAGGCCTATAAACTCCATGGCCACCGTCTCCCTCTTCCCTAACCATCTCAGTCCGGATCCTGACCTCGTTGATACCCAGTCCTCGTCTCCTCCTCATTCTCCACATTTCAGCTGTGATCACTCTAAAATTAAAATCCAACGACATGGTTTTCTGCCTAACATTAACTAATGGCTCTGTAGCCACAGGAAGCAAGTCAGATAACCTGCAAGCCCCTGAAGGGTTGGTGCTGCTTCCCCATAGCCTCACCTTGACCAGCTCCCTTCTCACTGGTGCTCCCACAGTGTGGAGGCCTTTGCTCCCCTAACTGCTCTGTTTGTCATCATTCGCAGGCCTGTCTGTGTGATGAACAAGCAGAACCAGGAGCCAGCAGAGGCAGAAGGAAAGGGCATAGGGAAAACACAAAGAGGCCCACGAGAGTTTAGAGAGAGAATAATTTTTTTTTTGAGAGATTTTCACTGTAGGGCGCCTGCGCTCGCCAGACAGAGAGAGAGACATAGAGACAGAAAGCGAGAAATCACCCCCCAGGGGGGATGGCCATGCTGCAATCCCTTCTCCTCCATTCTCCATTCGGGATCTTGGGCACGCACGCACACGCGCCCGGCGTGAGTTTTAAGCCACCAGGTCCGGGACACGAACCGCAGTCGACTACGTGGGAGTCCAGCGACATAGCCATTACGCTAACTGCTGGTTCCCAAGAGAGAGAATAATTTTTATCACCACTCAGTGACAATCTGAATACTGAGCACTGATTGCATCCCTGAAGCTGAATGGAGCTGGGACAAGGAATGAAGATGGTGCAAAGCCTCCTCTCATTGCTGGCTCAATGTAAGAGTCTTGGTTTATTTGTGCTGCTTTAACAAAATACCTGAAATCGAGTAAAGATATGGTACAGAAATTAATTCCTCGCAGTTCTGGTGGCTGGGAATTTCAAGATCAAGGTGCCACAATCTTCACAATCTTAGTGTCTCATGAGGGCTGCTCTGTGCTTCCAAGATGATGCCTTGAACACACCACCCTCCAGTGGGAATGAACAGAGTCCTCACACGGTGGGAGAGAAGGAGGGAGAAAGGGCCTCACAGATTCCCTCCAGCCTTATGCAAAGTCAGGCAACTTAGATAAGCAGAGGCCAACTGCTTCTTGTGAACATAGGCACTGAATACCAAGGTTCTCAGAGACTACTTTAATATGCTTGACATGCCAAGATGAAAGACCAAGAAAGCTATTTTAAACGGCTTTTTTGAGAGCCAGCAGATGGTGTGTAGCAGTTATGTCAATGAACATGACTGACTGTGGTTCGATTCCCAGACCCAGTGGCATAAAACTTATGCTACGCATGTGTGTATGAGTTCTCAAAATCCCAAGAGGAGAAGGGATTGCAAGGGAAGAATGGAGGAGAAGAGACTGTGGTGTGGTCATTCACCTGTGTTGGGATGATTTCTCACTTTCCCTCTTACTCTCTCTGTCTCTCTCTCTCTCCAATGAGCTGACATGCCCTAAAACAAAAACCTCTTAAAAAAAAAAAAAGAAAGAAAGAAAGAAAAAGAAAAGAAAAGAAAAGAAAAGAAAAGAAAAGAAAAGAAAAGAAAAGAAAAGAAAAGAAAAGAAAAGAAAGAAAAGAAAAGAAAAGAAAAAAGGCTTTTGGGGACCAGTAGATGGAGTAATGGTTACATCATTGTACTCCTATATGGTCAACCGTGGTTCAAGGCACAGACCTGACAGCTTGAAACTCATGCTGGACTCCTGTGTGTGCATGCCCAAAATCCCAAGGGGAGAATGGAGGAGAAGGAATTGTGGTGTGGCCATCCTCCCAGGAGGCGATTTCTCACTTTCTATCTCTCTGTTTTTCTCTATCTCTTTAGTAAATTCATGAGCCCTATAGCAAAAACATCTAAAAAAAAAAAAAAAAAAAAAAAAAAAAAAAAAAAAAAAGGTTTTTATGGGAGAAAGCTTAAGCAATGCTTTGGGACTGAGTCAGGAGTCAGAGGGAGGACAGAAGCTGCACCTGGTACTCAGAGTCTCCTCCTGAGATAGTTCCTGACACAGTGAAGAGAAAGAAGTGACTTGGGCTCAGCCCAGGAGCAGGGCTTAACTGCCCACCAAGAAGCAAGGTGCACTGCAAAGTCCGAGCTGAAGGCCGACATTCAGAGACTTACTGAACATCTTTAGAACCGTGTTCAAGGTTTTCAAAACAAAGGAGTTTGGTGGATTACATGTGGCCACAATCACCGATGGACGTCCCACTAAGCATGGGTCTAGGAACCTGCCCCTGAATCTGCATCGACTCCATCCCTGCCCTGACCACTAGCTATGGTGGCAGTGACACAGCACCCCAGTGTCTTCGTGGAGTCCTGAGGACACAGCAGCTCTTGGAAATCGGCTGCCATGCCAGAGGAGTTACTACCCTGACTCTTCCATATTGTGAGAAGCCTAAGCCACAAAGAAAGGCCCAGTAGGAGAATATGCCAAGCACTGAAAGGCCGCAGAGATTTGCGATGCCACATGCGAGTGGAGAAGCCATCTTAGATGGTGGATTATCCAGCCCTAGCGAGGATCAAACACAAACCAGTCGGCGGAGCCTTCCCCAATAACCTGACCCATGACACCAGCAGAGGGTGCAGAGGCCATGTTACTAAACTCCCACAGCCCACCATGTTTGAGTCCTAGACCGGGTGCCTTGAAAATCACACCAGGCACATGTGCGTGCATGCCCAAGATCCCAGCAGGAGAATGGAGGAGAAGGAACTGAGGCATGGCCATCCCCCCTCCCCCCGCCTGGGGGATGATATCTCACTTTCCCTATCACTGTCTCTCTCTCCAGTGAGAACATGCGCCCTAAAGCAAAAACCTCTAAAAAAATACATAAAATCCTGACCCAGAAACTCATGAGCTATATAAAATGGTCTTGAAGCCATGCAGTTTCTAGACGGTTTGTTACACACCAAAGGAAAGTTGGAACTAAGTCATAAGAGAACTTAGGCCACATTGTCATGGTCCTCAGTAAAATATTGCCTTCTCTGGTATTAAGAGAACGTCTCCTTGGGGCCGGCAGGTGGCATGGTGGTTAAGGGCACTGGACTCCCACATGGCAGACTTCAATTCAAGTCCTGGACCTGGCGGCTTGTTTTCTCACTTTCTCTCTCTCTCTCTCTCTCACTCTCTAGTCAAATTAAAAAATAAAGAAATAAATAAAATAATTCTTAAAAAATAAAAAAAAGCTTTAAAAAAAAATAAAGAGAACGTGTTCTTTGCCTGGCTTTAAAAAAAATAAAGAGAACGTGTTCTTTGCCTCACTGAGGATAAATATATGCAACACAAAAGAGAACAGGTCGTGTTGGCAGGCATGACACAGACTACACAAAATGAAATAAATTGCACACAATGAAAATAAGCCCAGTTACCTTGAAAAATACATGCATACGAAACAGCTCAAGTTACACGGGAGTTCACCACGTCTCACTGTTAACATCTTGTAAGATGTTAATTTTATGTGCTTATTAACAAAGATGTCATAAACTCATAAAAATTCCCACATGAACTTTCTCGGTGACAGCCTGTCACTCAGACTTGAGCACTGTCTCTGCTTTGCCTAATATGTCAGAAGAACAAAGCAGGAAAAGGGGAAGAACAGCGGATAAGCACACAGGCATGTAAACCCACGGCCGACTGCTTTCTTTTATTGACAAGTTAATGTCAGATTAATATTCAAGGAAAGAAAGAAGAAATAAATAGTTCTCTGTGATTCTAATAAATTCTCTTATATCCAATACATTCTTCTTTGCAAAGTCACCCAAATAAACTACAGTGGGCAGTCATACTAAGATGTTATTCATATTTTATTTTAATGTATATCTCACTTACTTTAGGCTAAGTAAAATATTTGCATTATTCAAACTCTAAGCTTTGTCAAGAGTGTAGTGTGAAAAGTCAGCCTCCAACTCTCTCCAACAATTAAGTCTCTCCCCCAGAGGCCACAAATATTGTCAGTTTCCTGTGTATTTTTAAGAACTATTTTAGCCAATAGTAGCAGAAAGAAGCACATACGACTTTTTTATAATTATTTATTTATTTTATTTATTCATTCATTTACTTTTTAGTTTGATCAGAAAGAGACAGAGGGTGAGAGTGAGAGAGAAAGGAAGTGAGAAAGCAAGCCACCAGATTCAGGACTCAAACCCTGGTCAGTCATGTGGGAGTGTGTGCCTTAACCACCATGCCACCTGCTGGTCCCCGCACATATGATTTTAAGTAAATAATTATACACAAACTCTTATCCCATATGTTCATATAAATGCACGTTTCACAAATACAGTTTATGTGGTTTCTGTATATGTATGTGTGGAAGTGTAAATCTGTGTAATGTCCACCTTTTGTGTTTTTTTTTTTCAATTTTCTATAGGGCACGTGCCCTTGCTGGGGGTGGGGTGTGGGGGGAGAGAACTGAAAGAGACAGACAGAAAGAAGATACCCCTGAGCAGGGATGGCCAGACCACAACCCCATCTCCTCCCATCTTCACCTCTTTTCAGTATTTTGGACACACACACACCTGGCATGTTTCTCAAACCACACTGTCAATCAGGCAGGATCCAGATGCCTTGACTGCGACACCACCACTTTTCTACACAATCATTGTGCACTGTCCTAACTATTCCTTTCCTAATATATTTTTGGAGGTTTTTCAATTGAGTGCATCATTCAAAAACATGTTTCTCAAACCACCAGATCTGAGACTCAAACCACACTGTCAATCAGGCAGGATCCAGATGCCTCGACTGCGACACCACCACTTTTCTACATAATCATTGTGCACTGTCCTAACTATTCCTTTCCTAATATATTTTTGGAGGTTTTTCAATTGAGTGCATCATTCAAAAGTCCATGGAAAAATACATATTGGAGAAAAGTACATAATTAAAAAAAAATTTTGTACCAAAATAAACTCATACCTTAATTCCATTTTTTAAAGAACTTTCTGGAGTTCCCTCATAATAATTCACATAGAGCTACCTTGTTCTTTTTTAGAGCCCTAATACACAGTTTATTGCTGGCTATGAAAGTAGAACCCTGTGGATGGACCCTGGGATGCTGCCAGAACACCCCTTACCTTCCAGGCTGGCATGATTGAGCTCTCCATGCTGCACTGGCTAGCGTGTAATGTATACAGCATTGCTGAATGTGAAAGTCCTGGGTCAAAGGGACTGTGTACTCCTCATTTTGATAATCACTGCCAATTCTGCTCAGAAACTGTATAAAGTTACAATCTCAAAGAAAATGGCTGACTTTATCTTTATCCTCCAGACAACACAACAGTATTATTGTTTGGGCTTTGCCAAATAATAGGCATCTTGATACAGTCTTTTTCTGGTTGTTTAAGAATGACCTGTGCTTCCTACACAGTGAAGACTTGGCTCACACCCTTCCTCTTTTTCTCCTGATGGTTGTTTTCCTATTGATACTTAGACTTTTTCATATGAAAGAAATTGGTCCTTTGGTTATAATAGGAGTTCCAAAATAGCATTCATCTTTTTAATTTGCTTATGATGAGCTTTTGCCACAGGAACTTTTAAAGAGTATTTTGGAACACAAACACTACAGAATACTCCTCAGCCATGAAAAGCAATGAGACTCTGGCGTTTGACAGAAAGTGGACAAATATGGAAGATCGACCACGAAGTGAAGTGAGCCAGAAAATGAAAGAGATGCAAGGTATGTCCCCACTCAGTGCATACTGAGTGTCTGCACTCCACAGCAAAAACCGAAATACTGGACGACATAAAAGCATGGAAAGCAACTGAGGCACTGGAGACAGGGTGGGAGGAGGTGGGGACAGCAGAGGGTGAGCGGAGGCAATCAAGGGGGAGACAAAAGAAGTAAAACAGTGAAGCAAAACAAAATAGAAACTCATCTGAAGATAAAAACAAACAGAAAACAACCACAACAACAACAACAAAACACAAAGTAGTTGAACTAATCAGCCTTTTCCTCAATAGCCCCTACGCTGAGGATCACAGGTATGAAGACGAGTGCTGACGGATTTTTTTCCACGTGTCCGTCATTCTCCACAGTGAGCAAAACCATATCAGGCAGCTACTGTTATGAGAAAAATACCACCACTGACAAACTCTTTACAGAACAACAAAAATCTTCTAAGATCTAATTAATGGATAATTTATTTCCAGCGATGTTTGAAGGAATGCAATTATAATATAAGAAGAAAAGAAGACATTTGCTTGCATTTTGGTCCACAACGGAACTTCACTTAACTCTGGATATTGGTAGTTTTCTGTATACCTTTAAAATCATATATGCAAGAAGACTTGTTCTGAAAAGAGAATGAGGACAATCAAGGTCAAAATCTCTGGGGGCCCAGATGGCAACAGTGCTCTGCAAGCCTTGCCCACACAGGAAGGTTTCGAGGTCACATCCAGACACCACCAGAGCATGCCAGGCATGCATGTTCTCATGCAGAGAGCTGGTGGAAGCTGGGGGTGGATCACAGGATGAAGATCCTGTTGGGGGTGTCTGTCTGTCACTTTTGGTCTGTTTCCTTCTGTCTGTCTCTTTCTGTCTTGCTCATGGAATAAGCTTGAAACAAAAAATGAAATTTAAGTTTTATTTTACTATAAAGAAATACGAAATTACTCTGCATAAAATCACAAAAGTTATGTATACATAAATATCATTCC
>NW_006159614.1:1784071-1796509 GCF_000334495.1 Tupaia belangeri chinensis | reverse complement strand
CTGCTTTGTGTCAATGTACATGCATATGTAACTTTTAATAAAAAATTGAACCTGATGACTTTTTTCATTTTAATAATTTAAGAACAGCCTCTGATTGAATAACTATAGAATTACACTCTGATGTTAACACTTATCTAAGACCACCTACATTTATATATTTTGTAAACCTCTATTGTTGGATGTAGAAGTTATGACTTCTAATTTGTACAAATACCAAAAGTATTTTATGTGTCCTTATGTAAATGTATAGTTTTGTATTTGTATTGTCTTCTGTTTCTTAGGGAAAATTTCAAAAAATGGAACATCTGAGTCTCTTGTAAGTCTTTGCACTTAGTGATAAACCGGCCTCCAGGAAAACTGGTACCAGTTTACCAGTGTATGCACAAAGTCTATTTCCACGTCCACACCAACACCAGCATTTGTGATGGCCAAACTTAGACACTGTTAATTTTAAGGAGAAAAATGGTACTTCCATATTTTAGTTTGCATTTCTTATGATCGATAATTCAAGAAATATAATTAAACCATCAGCATGGATGACTCTAACACAAATCATGTCTCATAGCAGGCAAAGGCCTGGTGCTACCCCTAGGGCAGGGACAATGACATTAGTAGGTTTCACTTCTAGGTGGCGGTCATTTCATGTTCTAGACTTTTTCCTTCCCTGAGGATAATAACTCTCAGTCCTTATGTGCAGAAAACTGGTTGTTTTAGCCCCCTAATCTCCATGAATGCCTGAGGAGGGTGACATTGAGCATAACTTAGGGGCAAGGAGAAGACTACCCAGGCAGTGTCATTTAACACCATATTTACACTGGGTTAGCCGGTGGTGTGATTAAGGCAGCTGGATTTCACATGTTAAGGTGTGTGGCTTGAACTCACTATCGTGTGGCCTGGGAAGTCCAAAGACAAAAGTCTGTCCTCAGTCCAGCCTACAATGCTGACAGAAGCACAGAGGATACAGGAATAGAGAGATGCAGAAGGGTGTCTCTGTTTTACAGCAACCCGCTCTCAGAAGAACTAACCCTTCCCGCAAGAGCTGGAGCTCAGTGGGTCTCAGCAGACATTACTAATTTGCTCAGGAGTGTGTCAGCACCCCCCCCCAACCCCCATGCATCACCATGATTCCATCCCCACCCACCCAATTCCAAAACATGAAACCTTGGAGGACAAGCTACCCAAATCATGATATAGCAGGACATACAATGTTCATGAATAATGGAAGCATGAGTTTATTAAGGGGCAAAAACTATTTGAAATCCATGGTGACATGTTTTATGATAGGCTTTTTCCATGAACTTTTTAAAGACTTGTATAATGTGATACACAAGTGCACATTTTTCTAAGGCACTTCTCACAATGGGGTTTTCCGAAACTTAGGGTTTCTCAGACTCTTAGGCGGGGATGGGGGAGCAGGGAGAGTTCCTGGCAGCAAAGTAATTTGCTAAGAATACCAACATCTTACATGCTTTTCTTACTGCATTAACGGTGCAATGATGGTGTAAAATCCACAGTGGATAACACTGCTTGGCACCTTAGCATGATGAAACAGTGACACCAAACCTTACTAGTAATTCCTGTGTCCTTTCCTGTCACCCACTACAGCAAGGAAAGAAGAGTGCCAGTTTCAGGTTCTTGCTGACAAGTAAAGTCATTAATTTTATTAGGTCTCTGCCCTTGAGTACATGTCTTTTCAATAACAGAAATTATGTATACAGCCATTCTGTTACATAGTTTTCTTACAAACAAATCTCTGCATGATTGAGTTATAAATTAAACAAAGTTTTCATGTGATACTGTGTTTTACTTGAAAAAAAGGCTTGAAAAAAATTATAGTTATTCAAACGTGGCATTTAACAGGCATTTTCTTGAACATTTGTATCATTTCAAAAAGAAAGAAAGAAAAACTAACAGTAATCATTGCCAATGATAAAATTTATGCTTTCAACTGCAAATTACAATTTTGGAAAACTTTCATCTGCCACTCTAAACTTTCCAGCTCTCTAATATGCAAAGACTTTTCAGATGAAATCAGCAGTAATGGTAATAAATGAGATGTTTTTATTACATTGTATTTTATATTGGTTTTGAAAGATATGAATAACTCAGTGAACCAATGTTTTCTAATTGACCATTGTTTGATGCTACAGAATTATGCATGAATAAGAACCCATTCAAAAGGCAGGCTAATAGAATAGAAAGAATAAGAGAGTACAACATTCTTTGATGAGGTTTCAAAGTCCACATTGCCACTGATTTTTTTTTTCTTTGAGTGTATAGCCACTGAACTTCAAGAAACTACCACTCGTGATGTTTCAGTGTAATATGAAAAAGAATGCCGTCAATGTCTACAGGCTATTTTTTTTTCTTTCCTTTGTGGAATATACTCAGTGGGAGGCCTTACTGTCCTCAAATACTTGAACCAAAGTGTGACATCACAACAAATGAAATGCGGAAGTCAATGTGAGAATGGCTGTCTTCTATCAGGCCAGACGTTAAAGAGGATGGGAGACGTTTACAATGATGTCATGCTTTTATTCAGTTTTTCTTTTAAGCAAATACCTTTTATTAAAAATATGCTGTGCATATCAACATATCAATTTATGCTTACTATTTCATGATGTAATACTTTTAAATGATTTAAAATTTAATGTCTAATGCTGATAAATATCAATAAATAAAACTCACCTAAACTAAGCTATTTAGGGCTCTCAATAATATTTTTTGAGAGATTTTTGCTATAGGGTATGTGCACTTGCCAGAGAGACAGAAAGAGACAGAGAAAGTGAGAAATCCCCCCCGGGGTGGGGGGGATGGCCATGCCTCAATCCCTTCTCCCCCATTCTCCTCTCAGGATCTTTGGCATGCACGCACATGTGCCTGCCATGAGTTTTGAAGTAACTGGAACCAGGACTTGAACTGTGGTCAACACATGGGAGTTCACTGATGTACCATTATGCCATCTGCTGGCCCTGCTCTTAATAGTTTTTAAGACTAATGAAGTCTCAGGTCCAGCAGTTGGCATAATGGCTATGTTGCTGGACTCCCATGTAGTTGACTGTGGTTCGAGTCCTGGACCCAGAGGCTTAAACTCATGCCGGGTACATGTGTGTGCACACCCAAGATTCCGAGAAGAAAATGGAGGAGAAGGGATTCGGGTATGGTATCCTCCCGGGGGTGATTTCTCACTTTGTCTTTCTGTCTGTCTCTGTCTTTCTGGCAAGCACACACACCCTATAGCAAAAAGAAAGAAAGAAAAAAATAAAAGAACTCTCAAAAAAAAAGAAAAAAAAAAGGACTAATGGAGTCTTGAAAACTATGTGATCACCTTGGTTCTAAGGGATATTCATAGTATGCAAGTTCTGGGTTTAGGAGGCAGGTACAAAGAAATTGAAAAAGGAATGAGGGGAACTCCTGTAGCACCCCCTCCTCCATTTTCCCAGTCTCTACATCTTCGGTTGCAAAGATTACTAATAACAAAACAAATTTTTACTTCCTAATTAGTGTTTGGCATGTCCTGATGACACTGCAGCAGCCCACAGATCTTGTCACTGCTTAGTATGCTTCTGTCCCCACTGTGCCTGGCAACACCACAGAAAACCCCCACTCCTGCCCCCTGCACCTGCATCTGGTGCCCATAACTGTCCATTCCATGACATATTTCTAAGTGAAAAATACAAACTGATATATACAGAATGATTTTATTTTGTGAAAATACAACACAAACACATGAGAACTTAAAGATATAGCATGTAAGTGGATAAGCAATCCAAGAGGTGGAAGGAGGGATGGACACTGAGCACCAGGTGGGAGAGTGAGATATGGTCAGGAGGGAAGGGAGATGACCAACCCTGCCTTTATCCATCTTCCCATTGCTTTTTTCACTTGAGAGAACAAAAGGGAAAAAAATCATCTGCAATTCGAAGAATCCAAAATTTAAAAAATAATAAATACAGAAAAAAAATGTCCCCTTCACACTGAGTTTCCAGTCACAGGTTAATCTCAGCTCTGCTTCTGTCCAACCTTTCTCTGTCTTTTGCAAACTTCTCTGGGTTTTACTACACGACTTCTTTAGCCGCACAGCACAAAATCCACCTGACATGGCTACAAAATTCTAGACAGCCCAGTGGGATTGAAATCATAGAAAACATCACAGACTAGAACAATGACCATAAAGTTCAGAGACGCTGGCCTTGAGCAGGTCACCTCTCCACGACCGGGCCATACCGAGGCTCCCAGGAAAGGCTTGGCAATGTGTCCGCACATTTGAGCAAGAAGGTAAGGTGGCCTCAGATACATCACAAGGTCAAGAGAACGAGCTAGGTGCACAGGGTGGGAAGGGAAACAAAACCAATTATGACAGTTACAACAAAACCATAATATTCTGGGGAGAACACTCATCTCTCCTCGGAGAATGTGTGCTGGCTGCAGTAAAAGCCACCGTGGGAGCGTTTTCCATACTGAGTACAGACTGATGATGACCTATGGCTGCCATGCGACAGGAACACTGTTCTCAAAACAAGACAAAGACATCTGGGTTGGGCCACCAGCCTCCAATAGAAAAGGACTAATGGGCCAGTAGACAGAGTAGTGGTTACGATGCTGGACTTCCACAGGGCCGACTGTGGTTCGAGTCCCAGACCCAGTGGCTTGAAACTCACACTGTGTGTGTGTGTGTGTGTGTGCGCGCGCGCGCGCGCGCACATGCACATGCCCAAGATCCCTGGAGGAGAATGGAGAAATGGAGAAGGGATGATGTGACCATCCTCCCTGGGGGTGATTTCTCACTTTCCCTCTCACTGTTTCTGTCTTTCTCTCCAGCCAACACACATGCCATATGGCAAGAACCTCTTAAAAAAGAAAAGAAAAGAAAAGAAAAGAAAAGAAAAGAAAAGAAAAGAAAAGAAAGAAAAGGGCTAAATACGCACTATGCAAAACCATAATCTACTCCCTCAAAAGCAATGTTGGCTCACGACTGTCCCAGTGGCTGCTCACAGATCAGCTTCAGTTGTACTTCACCATGAAGAAGCAAACTCTGCTCCATGAACCAGTTTTAACTTGTGGATTGGTGTCATCTGTTGACCACATTCAAATAACAAGACTTGAAGGACATTTTATAAACAGTAAGTTGTACTATCCTTTCTTTTCTATATTTTTTTTATTCTTGAGAGATTTTTTGCTATAGTGCATGTGTGCTTGCCAGAGAGACAGAGATAAAAAACTAAGAAATCACCCCCAGAAGCTATTTGATGATGATAATATATATAGTAATATCCTTGTCTTAACTGACATGCATGGTATTTGTGTTGGAAAAAGAAATGTATACTATAAAGACGTGATAAAATGTAAATTAATTTTTTTTAATTAAAAAAAAAGAAATCTCCCCTCCCCCCAAGGAGGATGGCCTCACCATAACCCCTTCTCCTCCATTCTCCTCTTGGAATTTTGGGCACACACACACACCCTTTGTGAGTTTTAAGCTGCTGGGTCTGGGACTTGAACTGCAGTCAAGTACATGGGAGTCTAGCAACGTAACTCTTACACCATCTGCTGGTCCCTATACTATCCTTTGTTATGTTTTTTTTAGAGATTTTTGCTTTAGGGTATGTGTGCTTACTGGAGACACAGAAACAGAAGTGAGAATCACCCTCCAGAGGGGATGGCCATGACACAATCCCTTCTCCTCTGTTTTCCTCTCAGGATCTTGGGTACACACATACACGCACCCAGCATGATGTTTTTAAGTTGCCATATTTGGGACTCAAACCACAGTCGGCCATGTGGGAGTCCAGTGACACAACCATTTCATCATCTGTTGGTCCCTATACTATCCTTCGACTGTTGGTATTTCTCTCATACATTTGCTTAGTTTAGTTCAG
Organism: Tupaia belangeri chinensis; assembly: GCF_000334495.1. Classification (NCBI taxonomy): domain Eukaryota; kingdom Metazoa; phylum Chordata; class Mammalia; order Scandentia; family Tupaiidae; genus Tupaia; species Tupaia belangeri. The sequence goes on along the minus strand of NW_006159614.1, from coordinate 1,790,630 downwards.
CTCATGCCCTGCTTCAATTAACCCAAACGAAGGACGAATGGCTAAGTGTGCTCTAATGCTGAAGTTTTCTATCCTCCTTGATGGCTGGTGTTCCCCTGAAGGCCAGTGTGGTTTTAAAGAAACAAACACAAATTAAACAAAAAAGAAATTCATTGCCATGAATACAAATATCTGACACACAGAACTGTTAGAAGAAAACAAGAATAAGATCTGTGTTGGAGGCGTGAAGGTTTTCTGCCCTCTCAGGATGGTCACGGTTGCTATAATTATAAGACCCTGGTGCTGACATTGTGACACTCACCCTGTACAGTCAGACTGAGAACGTGACTCCAGTGGTGTTCAAGGCCAGAGTACACAGGTCTCTGTCACATTTTTGTTTGTATCAAATACTGTACATTTGAGTTTAAAAATTCCTGGTCATATGAAGTATAATATTATGCATTAAGTAATCATATATATGAATATTTTTCATCTCATTATTTATATTTTCCTTACATTTAAGATGTTCACTGAAAATTCTTTTCTTCCGTATTATCCCTCTACCATATTTCAACAATGAATGCTGCTCCAACTATAGTCCACAAACTGACCTTGTAACCATACAGAAAAAAAGGCCGGAAAACCCCTCGTATAAGTAAAACTGAAAATACCCTTAAATTTTTATATATCACCCATGTTTCACATTGACTCTTTCAACAGATTCAAGGGGAAAAATCTTTGCAGTGCTAACCACTATTTATTACTGGAAAGCAGAAACCTAAATTCATATTGAATTAGTCGTTGTCAGCTAAGCATGCTCTAACTGGATGGGCAGGTCCACTCAGGGAGATGGACGGTTTCACAGAATCCCTCTGTCAGACGTGACTCGTCCAATGACACCAGGGCTTCCCCTCACAGTCCTCCTGCCTCACCCGGGCTGTACTTTACGTCCTTTCCCCAGAGGAGTACACAAAGTAGAAGCAAGGCATCAGGTAAAGCAGTGGGGTTTTGAACTCAGAGAGTTCTTTGTTCTCTTTTAAGAATTTCAGCACATTAGAAATGACTTGAGATTCCTGCAGAGGAAGCACGCACCATGATGCGAGAGGTCAGGACAGACTACTCAGACACTCAAGGCCATCAGGAATTAAGTGGGTGAATCTTCCTTACCGTCGAACTGGTTGCTGACATGCTTTAATGTTTCTCTGTCATATCTGTATTACAATCATAAAATCTCTGTTCCTCTCTTTGGACATTATCCATTTTATTAGGCCCTTTCATGCATGGGTTTTTATTTGGTGTTTTGAGGTTTTAAAAAAAATCTAATACGTGTTTCATATTCTCTAAATTTTTGTGAGCACACAGAACATTTAAAATAAAAGTTTACAGCAAAACCCCTGAAATAAACGCACTGCGTTTCTGAGCTACATTTACTCTTCTTCCTATGCCTCACGCTCACAAAGATGATGCAAAGCACTCTGCTAAATAAAATAAATCCCTCCCTTTGAATTAAAAAAAGGGAATCAGAAGAAATCTACTAAGAGTGAAGTGTGTTATTCAAATGTACTTGAAGTAGAGTGCACGAGAATTTTAATTTCTAGAAATGTTTACATGACAAGAAGAACCACACAGTAGAAAACTTGTCTTGTTGGGGTCTCTAGGAAGGGTCCACGAATTTCTTAGCAGGCATGCTTCTGGTGTTAACTTAACTCTTCTGATGCAAGCAAAAAAGGTCATGGAAAATTATTAAAGAAACTTGTCAACTGAAGGTGCAGCAGGTCAGGACTAAACGCAGGCATTAGAAACTGTAGCAGCATTGGCTATGATCACCTATCATGAGATCATACACACGTTCTTTGCAGCTTGCAAAAGGAAAAGAATGTGCGTTGTTAGGTAGATGTTTATGATTTAGCAGATACACAAGCTCATGTACAGGTTACCCGAACGTTAAATGTAACTGAGTTGTACTGTGTATCCAGTTGCCATTAACTACTGTAAGCCCATTACTAACCCTAGAGGCCCTTTAAGATTCCCGTCATGTTATTTCTATATACAAGCACACAAGACAACTTCTTTAGTGATACTTCTCTAGGATAGTAAACACTATTATAATAATAAAATCATCTTACTATTTAAAAAAAAAAACAACCTTGTGCTCCTTAAATTAATTTGTCTCTAACAAGGGTATCATGTTTCAGTCAGAATGACCCTTCACCCCTAGGCAGGAAATATTTCTAGGCTTTTGAGAAAAAGAAAAACAACCTTGTGCTTCTTAAATTAATTTGTCTCTATCAAGGGCATCATATTTCAGTCAGAATGACCCTCACCCCTAGGCAGGTAATATTTCTAGGCTTTTGAGAGAGAAAATGTGAAAGGCCTGAAGCATCAGAGGGCTAGATAATCATTCAGGAAAGCCGGATTCCGTGTAGTCAGTCTCTTTATGAGCTGTAGTAGCTGGAGACGAAATTGTAAATGGGGAAGTGTAGATTGCTTTGATTTACAAAATTGTTGCCATTAAACAGTTTACAAAGAGCCCACTCTTTCTGCATCATTATCCTCAATGTGTCAAAGTCAGCATTTTCGCAATATTTTAAGCACTCCCAACTTCCTCATAAATATCATTCATATTCCTGCATGGCTGTTCAGCGCATCACGGAATGTCGCTCCCAGTGTTCCATCATCACATGGCATGATGACCTGGGACTAGGCAGGGGAGCCGGGCACGAACGTAGAGAGGGTGTCAAAATTCCTTCCCACCAAACTCATGGAAAATGTATAATTTCAATGAAACTGACCCAGGAGTCAAAGTCATTGTGTTTTTTTGTATGTGGAGAGCTGAGGAAGTGAGCTGGGTCCCTGGTGTTCAGCAGCCTCTGCTGGGAGGCCACCCAGTGGGAGTGAGTGGCATGGTCATTAACATTCATTTTCCTTTAATCACTTTGTATTGGAAGAGGCCTCTTGCTTCTAGGAAAATGGAACTGGGCCAGCAGGTGGTGTGGAGGTTAAAGGCAACTGGTTTCCACATGACTAGCTTTGGTTGGTTCAAATCTTCAACCTGGTAGCTTGAAAATCATGCAGGGAGCCATGTGTATGTGTCCAAAATCTTGAGAAGAGAATGGAGAAGGAATTGCGAAGTGACCATCCCCCCTGAGGGGTGATTTCTTTCTTTCCATTTCCCGCTCTCTGTCCTCTGTCTCTCTCTGGTGAGCACAAGTGCATGTAAACTAAAACAAAAAAAGAAAGGCAAAAGAATGTAGACAGAGGGAGGGAGGAAGAAAGGGCAGGAAGGAGGAAGGAACGAGAAAAATGGAGCCAACCGATAATGGTCTTTCCTACCCCCGCACCTGTCCAATCCAACAAAGCCATCCCAAGCCACTGCCTTCCACAAGAAGCAAGAAGCAACAAGCAACTCTTCCTGCCAACACAGGTCCCAGATTTCTCAGAAATCCTGTCTTTGGTCAATGACATTACTTTTAATAAGCAATCTTACCTAATCCTTCTTAAAATTTGTGAGTAGGGTAGAAACATTAAGTGTAAGATCACAAAAGTAGTCTTTAAGTGGAATTTGAAAACATTCAATTACATTTAAAACAGCAACACTGTGGAATTGTCACACCTCTTGGGAAGATAGAGGTGGCATGGGGTGGGGGAGCTGGGTTCAGTGTCCAGGTAAATCAAATTCACCAGGCGGCATGAACTGTGATTCTTTTTTTTTTTTTTTTGGGAAGGTTTTTCTACAGGGCACATGTGCTCGCAACTTTTATTTTTTTTTTTTTTTTTTTTGGGGGGGGGAAGGTTTTGCTACAGGGCACATGTGCTCGACAGACAGAGAGAGAGAGAGACAGAGAGACAGAAAGCGAGAAGTCACCCCCCAGGAGGGATGGTCATGCTGGAATCCCTTCTCCTACATTCTCCTCTCAGGATCTTGGGCATGCACACACACATCCAGTGTGAATTTAAGCCACCAGGTCTGGGATTTGAACCATGTTCAACTACATGGGAGTCCAGTAACATAACCATTACGTCACCTGCTGGTCCCTAGACTGTGAGCTTATTTAAGGAGGAGGCTGGGGCAGGAAGATCCTGGCAAGGTGAGACCCTATCAGAAATACTTTTCTCTGGCTCTCCTTTTCTTTTATCTCCACTTCTCTCTCACAAAGGGGAAAAGGGTGCTCCCCTAGTTCTAAGACTCTGAAGACAAGTGATGACTCCCACTGACAAGAGGATGCCATGGGTGCTGTGGCCAGGTGACCTGAAGTCGCAGCAGCTGAGGTGAACCAGAATCACTTAGCAGAGAAGATTCTTAATTCAGTCATTAAAACTAATTCTTCTATTAGCAAATGTAAAGCTTCATGTGTTCAAAAGAAAAATGCAAAACTGGGTAATGCCCTTTTTTTTTTGCTTCATTTATTTTAAATGTTTGTTGTAATTTATACTTTCTGTATAATCATTACATATCTTTGTAGGGTAAAGAACGTCTTTAAAAGCATATAAAGTATATAAAAAAACAAATCAATCAAAGATATCAACACATGTACCACCTTGAACACTTAACATTATATTGTTATAAACATTTGGAATCCTTTCCACTGGTTATTCTGTAAATATGGACTGGATAGTCTATGATGTTCTTTACTATGAAATACAGCTCTAAAGAAAAATAAATAAATTAAAAAATCATACAACAAAAAGTATCATTAATTAATGAAGATGGATTTTCAAAAACAAAGATAATTTTAACACAGCCAAGAAAAGAATAATTTGTCATTTCTATGTTGAGTACTGTGGGAGACAGTTTTTAGTCTGAAAAGATCTGTCGTATCATTGGTTCAGCTAGAGATAGGTAAAATTGTGCATAACTATAACTTATTAGGAAGAGATAGAAAAACTTTTACTTACTCACTGTGAGTTCTTGTAAGACCACAGTACTGTGATGTGCATAATATTTTTTTTAAAAAAAACCTCCTCAGGAACCAGCAGTTAGCATAATGGCTATGTCGCTGGACTCCCACGTAGTCAACAGCAGTTCGCGTCCCAGACTTGGTAGCTTAAAACTCACGCCAAGCGCGTGTGTGTGCGTGCCCAAGATCCCGAGAGGAGAATGGAGGAAGAGGGATTGCGGCATGACCATCCTCCCTGAAGGGTGATTTCTCACTTTCTGTCTCTATGTCTCTCTCTGTGTGTGGGGGGCGCACACACCCTTAAAGGAAAATCTCCAAAAAAAAAAAAAAAAAGAAAACAGTAAAAAAAAAAAAATCCTCCTCAAAAAAGTAAAAACAAAATAAAATTAGAAAAACATCTTTAAAAGTGAAGACATAGTAAACTCAAGGATTTGGTTATTTATGGGCTTTAGGACATTCTTGGTGTTAGACTTCTTTAAATTCATTCCAAAGAGAGACTCAGCTACTTGTAACATTGTGGACTTTTCCTCTGTTACCTAGTTTTATACAATTCGTAATGGTCATAACATATATATAAATTAAAACTTGTGGAGACAACTGTCTATCAAAATAATTGGTTAATTTGTACTTAAACCTGCACACATGTAAAATAGTGAATCTGCACTTTTAGCTTTTTAGTAGGGAAATTAAATCCCGACATTCAATGTTATTATCAATGCATGTGGACTTACCCTTTTCTCCCAGTTGTTTTATGTTCTCTTGTTTCTACTTATTTCCCTTTAATTTTCCTGGTGTAGCATTCCTTTAAGTATCTCTTGAAGAGCTGGACTAATTTTGGTGAATTCTTTTAGTATTTGTTTATCTGGGAATAATTTAATTTTTCCTTACCATTAGAAAGATATCTTGCTGGATATAGTACTCTTGGTAGAAATTTTTTTTCAGTATTTTAAATATATCTTCCAATTTTTTCCTTGCCTGCATTGTTTCAGCTAAGAGGTCTGATGTTAGTCTAATAGAGTAACCTTTGTGAGTAACTTGGTATTTCTCTCTTGCCACTTATAGAATTTTGTTTTTGTCTGATTTTTACCACTTTGGCTATAAAATGTCTTGGAGAGGCTCTTCTTCTGTTATATCTATTTAATGTCATTTGTATTTTCTAAATTTGAATCTCCACATACCTTCCTGAATTTGGAAAGTTTACAGCTGATACACTGTGAAAGAGATTTTCTATGCCTTTTCCTGTCTCTGTGCCTTTTGAAATACCTAGTAAGAGGCTATTTGCTTGTTTAATGGTGTCTAGGATTTACCACGTTGTTTTAATGGTTATCCTTCCATTCTTTTCAGTTGCTTTGACTAAATTGGAGATTTTGTCTTCAAGGTCAGAGATTCTTTCTTCTGCATGGTTTAATCTGCTTTCAAGGGCAGTTTTGTTTCCTTGCATTGCATTCTTTATTTCCAGAAGTTTTCCTTGATTCCTTTTCAATGGGGCTATCTTTATGAAATTTTTATTTCAAGTCATGGAAGGATTTTCTCATCTTGTGGAATTGATTACCTATTTTCTTTCAAATCACACTGAGTTGTGTTACAATAAATATTCTGAATTCTTTTTCTGATATCTCTGCAATCTCTTGTGCTTTATCCATTGTTGGTGAGGAGTTCTTCTGTTCCCTTGTCCCTTGTAG
>NW_006159614.1:1765718-1784052 GCF_000334495.1 Tupaia belangeri chinensis | reverse complement strand
TGAGAGTTTTTTTGTTTGTTTTTGCTATAGGGCACGTGCACTTGCCAGAAAGACAGAGAGAGACAGAGAGACAGAAAGTGAGAAATCATTCCCCAGGGGAGATGGCCACGCTGCAATCCCTTCTCCTCCATTCTCCTCTCGGGATCTTGGGCATGCACACACACGCGCCCAGCATAAGTTTAAGGCACCGGGTCCAGAACTCAAGCCACAGTCGACTACATGGGAGTCTAGTGACATAGCCATTACTCCAACTGCCGGTCTCTCTCCTATTTCTTGAGGCTCTGCTTTGATCTTCACTCAACTCCTCCTATCTCTATGGAGGATGTATGTGTCTGTGTGCTCATGCCCTTCCCTGTGGTGTGCATTAGCTCGGTGCCAGTTTCTTTTACTGTGAGTGGGGGTGTAGAATCTACAGGAGGAGTTTGGGGTTCAGGTTTTCAGTGTCTCTTCTTTTACTGCTAGGGGGTTGTGGGAAGATAATTCTTCCACAGTCTCCTGTCTTTAGGTGTTCTATTCTTGTATACTCAAAGCATTCTGCTCCCAATGTGGAAGGAGGCTGTGCTGGATAGGTAGAATGTAAGGTGGCAGACCGCTTCATGTGGCACACCAGTAGGAGTCCCTGACAAGCTCGAGCCAAGAGGCTTGTGCCTCCCTGTTGCTCCTTCCATCTCTTCTATTTCTCAAACTGGGAAATACTTTGAGATAAGTGGATAAATATTTTTAAAGCTATTAAGCACTCTTACAAAACATTAAAATTAAATTCTCAATGAAAAAATAAAATGCAATAATTCACCAAAAGAGAACCATGTATCACATTTTAAAAAGTGTTCAATAGTGAACAACAAAATCAAATGGTTTATAAGATATTAAGTATTTGTCTATCAGATTGACAAAGATTGGAACCAGCAGATGGCATCACTGGACTCCCATGTAGTCAACTAGAGTTCTAGTCTCAGACCCGGTGGCTTAAAATTCATGCTGGGTGAAGTCACCCCCAGGGGGTGACTTCTCACTTTATGTCTCTCTGTCTCTCTCTGTGTTTCCAGCAAGCACAGGCACCCTATTGCAAAAGTCTCTAAATAGAATAGAATAGAATACAATAGAAAAATGAGGTCCAGACAAAAATATCATTATAACCCATTCATTGCTGAAATATAATTTGGCAATATATGTTAAAACATAAGAAAGGGGCCAGCAGGTGGCATAGTGGTTAAGAAGCTGGACTCCCATATGGATAAATACAGTTCAAGTTCTAGACCCAGTGGCTTGAAAATCATCCCAGGCACTTGTGTGTGTGCCCAAAATCCCAAGAAGAGAATGAAGATGAAGGGATTGTGGTGTGATCATCCCTCCCTAAGAGAGTGATTTCTCACTTTCCCTCTCACTGTTTCTCTTTGACAAGCATATATGCCCTGTAACAAAAACCTTACACAAACAAACAAAACAGACAACCAAACAAAAAAACACACACAGAAAAATTGTGACCTTTCACCTAGTAATTCTACTTAGTAGAATTTCCTAAGGAAATAATCAAGTTAGTAAATACATGTGCATATAGATACTCCATAGTAGGAGTGAAACAGAAATACCACACTAGTCCAGTAATAGCAGACTATGCAACTGATTACAATTCTTCACTGAACCTATGACATCCAATACATTGCCAAGTGAAAAAAAGATCACTGAAAAATACGTGGAGATTTAGGTGATAGCTGCAGAGGGGACATAGGACGGTTGATTGATAATTAGCTTCATAGATCAGGGGCCAAAATTTTCAACTCAGATGCCAGGAGAATGAAAAGTATTTTGGCTGGAAATCTGGCCTGATATCCGCCTGCCTAAAAGTAAAAGATGTTTATCAAAACTCTAATCGGAATCTCATTTTCCAACCTTCTAAGTGGTTGATTTTAGAACTTATAAATATGTGTGTATCTAAGAAACCAGTTCTGATCTACCTGGGATGTGGAGGGAAAGGCCAGTCCTACATTTGGCTGGAAATCTGGCCTGATAATCCCCCTGCCTAAAAGTAAAAGATGTTTATCAAAACTCTAATCGGAATCTCATTTTCCAACCTTCTAAGTGGTTGATTTTAGAACTTATAAATATGTGTGTATCTAAGAAACCAGTTCTGATCTACCTGGGATGTGGAGGGAAAGGCCAGTCCTACATTCCTGGCTCACTGGATTTTAGATAATTTGTGACATTCTACATGTGAGCTCCTCTGGGCCGTATGTACTCAGTGAAGGGCCCTTTTCAGACAGCAAATAATGCACAGGAGAGATGGATCACGTCAATGCGTCACTGGTAAGTTACGTTTCTATCAGAATGTTACACAGTGGACAGTAAAGAACCTTGAAGAAAAGGGGGGAGGAGACCTATATTCTATAGCATTGATATTATGAAGCATGCCACTTAGACCTGTAAAACTGTAGCATTGGACATTTTTCCAGATTCTCCACAAGTTTGGAAATAGTAAAGAAGAAAACCACAGGGCTACTGCCTAAAATATCAATACAACATTTTAAATATAGTTGATTTCATAAAGCTGAATGAACGGAGGTTGTCCTATCTTAAAAATATTAGCTGTACATTGCACATTTTACTACTAATTTCACTTACAAAAAATACTTGTCATGTCTCTGGTCACACAATAGGATGATTTCCTATTAGTTCTCTCTCCGATCAAAGATGTGCCTGTTCTGCCTAATTTACATGATTACTGAGCATCTCACCTTTCTTCTGAGTACTTGTGTAAAGGTTACATCATTAGGACAGGATGACACTGTTTTAAATGGTAAAAGAGAAGAGGAAAGTAGATTCAATGGCTGTATGTCCAATGATCAGCTCAATAGACTTTAAATTTATCGTCTTTATATACAAAAGCTCTTCCGGGGCAGCAGATGGTGCAGCCGCTATGTTCTGGACTCCATATGACCAACCAGCATTTGAATCCCAAACCCAATGGCTTGAAAAATCACACCGGGTACAAGAACACGTGTGCCCAAGATCCCAGAAGGAGAATGGAGGAGAGGGGATTGCGGTTATGGCCATCCACCCTGGGGGATGTTTTCTCACTTTCTCTCTTACTGACTGTCTCTCCTCTCTCTTCCTCCTTCCTTTCTTTTTCTTTCTTTCTTTCTTTGATTCTCTCTCTCTCCCCTCTCCCCACTTTGGCAAGTGCACACACCCTAAGGTAAAAACCTCAAAAAAAAAAAAAAAGAAAAGAAAAAGAAATCTCTTCCAGTTTGGGCTTACTACCCTGGAATGGTATCTGAGTGACAGTCTTCCAGTTTGTTCTTACTACCCTGGAATGGTATCTGAGTGACAGATTAAGTAAGAACTAACACCCATGGAACTGGGGCAGGCAGTGGTGCAATGGTAACATAAAAGGACCCACATGGGAAAGGTCCTGGGTTCATGTCCTGAGCCGGCCGGACTGGAGATGGCCTGTGACAGGAAGACCTGTCGGGTTGGCAGCGCGTTCTCCCTTTCTGCCTTGGAAGAGAGAAAGAAAGAAACTGAAAACAAAAAGAAAATCGTATAGTAAAATGTTTTACTCAAAGAGAGTTTATAAGTAAGCCTTGTTTTTCTCTCTGTAGATACACATAAAATAATGAATGATACCGATCTTAAATGTGATGACTTAAAAATCATTTCTAGGAGCCAGCAAGTGACACGGTAGTTAAGGCACTGGATCCCCCCACATGGCTGACTACGATTTGAGTCCAGGACCTGCTGCCTTGCTCTCTTGTCAAATTGAAGAATAACAATAAGTAAAATAAATAATTCTAAAAAATGATTTCTAGATTGTAATGGAAAACTATTAGTTTTTCTAATATGGACAGAAATGTTGAAACATTAAAGGGTTTTTCTCCGAGTGTTATAAACTCCTGAAAATGGAATGATAGCATTGTTATTTAACTGTGTCTACACAGAACGGAGCAGATGAGTACTATAAATGATTGTTATTACCATAGTAAGTTCCTAAGTTCTAAAATCAACCACTTAGAAGGTTGGAAAATGAGATTCAGATTAGAGTTTTGACAAACATCCTTTACTCTTAGGCAGGTGGATGTCAGGTCAGATTCCCAGCCAAAATACTTACCACTCACCTGGCACTCGAGTTGAAGGTTTTGGCCCCTGAGCTATGACGCTCAAGATCAATCAAACATCCTACGTCCCCTCTGCAGCTATCATCTAAACCTCCACACCAGGGTTGTCAAACCAGAGCACCCTTGGTTCTCCAGGGCCTGCACACAGGTAAAACAGAGGTCTTCCAAAAGCTCATGGAAAATATGAAAAATCTACATGAGAATTTCCATTGTTTTTGCACCAAAATTATTTCATTTTCTACAAGTTTTTGAATTTGTCTCATACACATATTTGGATTTTTCTTCCAACTCTACATCTTGAATGACCAAACTCATCATGGAGGGAAGTCATGAACTCTGGGTGCCCAAGACAACCAAGAGACAAACTCACCATAAGTTGCAAATGGAAACTTCCAAGTCGGCCCACTAACCACACAGCAATGCTTTCTCCAAACTCACCCGCTGCGCATTTTCACTCTCACTGTAAAGCCCCCCAGGAAGACTCCAACGGGCCAGACCAGCAACCACATTGTCAGAGAAGCAATTAGTTACAACATAAAAACCCACAGAGTAAGAACAGCTCTGGTCCACACACACACACACACACACACACACACTTACTGTGTTGCTGCACTTGACCTAAGTGATTTGCAGTACTCCATGTTTCTGTATGGGGTGTTCAGCAACCATGGCCTTCCCTAAAATACTTCTGTTTAGGAACATTTATTCTTGCTATCAGAGAGAAATTTGCTATGCTATTTTTGATAAGCCATGCTGTGCATTTTCATGTAAATGAAAGTAGGGGAAAGGTCATCAGGAAAACCCTCTTTGCATCCTCTGGTCCTGTCTTACAGTGTGGACCCTGGCCTGCATGCTCTGACCCCTCTTGGGCAGCAGCAACACAAAGCCATCCATATTCCCAAACCCATGCATCTCATGCCTCTGTACATTCTGTTCCTGCTTCCTGGCATTCTCTTCCATCTTGTGATGTCCTAGAGAACTCCTAGTCATCCTTTGAAACCCCAATCAGGCCTTATTTTCTCTGTGACGACTTCATTGAAAGCACAGACGACACTCAGGAGAGCTCCCCGATGTTCTGACTGCTTCCAGAAGTATCCATGAGCAAAACCTCATAAAAACTGGCCTCATTATTCAGCAACCTTCTCCTATTTCTTTATCTTTTCCATGATTTCATTAACTCTTAGTGGTAGTCCTTATCTTCTTACTCTTGGATCTAGTGCCCTGTTCAGCCCACAGCTCACTCTCAGTGAGTACTGAAGGAAGAAAGGAGGATGGAGTGAGGGAAAGGAGAGACCCTGTAGGCATCTGCACAGCAAGGTGAGTTCAGAGGTGGAGCTAAGGCCTGAAGGTGACTCTCTTCACCACAGTGACCTATCAGAGGGAGCCTGTCTCCCCTCAGGTGTCTTCCTCTTATTTTACAGCTGAGTTATTTAGAAGTAACTTTAGGCTTAAAGGCCTAGGATAGGTGATATTCAGATAGCCCTTAAACAGAGAACCTCACTACCATGTCCTGAACAATCAGGGCAGTACCCCAAAGACATGGGGCTTCCACCAAGGGAACCCACAGTGAGGCGGATTATCAGGGGGCTTTCAGTGTCTGGTTCCCTGATGGTGAGGAAAGGGGCTCAGAGCAACACAAGGTCCGAGGGCATCTAACAAGGTGGGGCAGGGCTGGGCATGGAAAAATGGAGTGGACATAGGTCAAAGGCCAGGGCAAAGGTGACTAGCAGGGGTGAGTGATGTGAGCAAACTGAATGTGTCCAGAAAGTGAGTGGGAAGAGGAAGCATCCTGAGGTCAGACATGGACACAGAATCTGCTCCCCTTGCACCCTCCTCTGCCCACTGCCAGGGCCATGCCTGCCACGGGCCCCTCATAAACCGGCGCCTCCAGAGGAGCTCCATGGCTGTAGGAAAGGCAGGATATGAGTGACAGGAGCAGTGCCTTTGGCTCTGACAATCTGTTTCTCAAATCAGTCCGGGAATCAAACATAGTTATTGGAAAATCATCTCACTGGCCCCTAGTGTTAAACACCACCTCCACACCCACAGCAGAAGAATCAAAATCAGCTAAAATATACATAGCTTAAGGTATCACTGAATTTTAAAGAGTCACACTTGCCAACTGTTACTAATTGCTGAGTAGAAAAGAAAAGAAAAGAAAAAAACTCTAAACAATGACAATTTGGGCAAATTTCCCTGGAGAGAGATTGGCACCTGGCAGCTACCCTGTGAGAACACATGCCAGGGAGCCGTCTGTCTCCTGGAGGAGAATGCCTTCCCTTTCGGCTAAATGGTCCCTTACCACCCCAGGAACTAGGCAGAAATCAGGAAAGACACTTGAAAAGACCAAGTGAAGAAAGCTGGGAGGTTTCATTTTGAGTTTCCTTTAAAAATGAGGACATGGCACTCTGATTATAAATACTGCCCAATAATTTTAATAGAATCATTTGCATTCTGCAAACATTTTAAAGCAACGAGAAAACAAAAGGCAAATTAAATTTTCACTGTATGTCAATCAATTTGGATAATGTAGAAATGAAATAATATCCCAAACACAAACCTTTAATAATTTATAACTTTGACAGTAATAACGAAAAATACGATTACCACTTTGGAAACATGGAAATTAAACCAACAATTGATTTTCTTGCCTATCTGATTTGTTTTTGCATTTCTTTATTTTTTAGAGAAAGATGATTTAGTTTTATCTACATTTGCATAAAAAGAGGCCTTTATAATTTTTCCAACTAATCATCAGAGAAGTTGAGCTTATTTGAGAGAAAATATTCTTACAACTCACTGAAGGGAATAAAATTTAACGTATGCTGTGTACCACATCAGAATGCTAGGAAAAACTGGCCATAAATCGGGGCAAATTCTCTTAACTCAGTAGGAAACACTGCCCGCTTTTTTAAGGACCCCAGGTCAGCGCATGTGCGCCGTCCCCGCGGACCCATTAAATAGGCTAGGTGCACGAGGAAAATGTCAGGACCGACCCAACAGCACTTCTGTCAGATAAAAAGAAAGCATTCTATTTAAAAAGCAAGATCTAAATAAGGCACTGCCAAGTAAGTTTCTTCTGCCTCTGAGAGTCCTCAAAGAAAATAACCAGCCTCTAGTTGCAAAGACACTTGCAATGATCTTGGAAACTGCTACCAAAATAATCTCGCACTGCTCGGTGATGTTGGGCGGGCAGTGGAGACACAGATGCCTTCTCAAAGGTGCATCTGAGAGGGACAGAATTGCGATCTTGGACGGTGGCGATTTGTGATGGATGACGTCAGAGTTTACAACCACGGAGGTCTTCCCAACTCATGGCTCTGCTATGGCGGGGTCAGCATTGTGCATATTACTCAAGGAAAGCAATTCTTGTCCACAAATGAATACATGAATAGGAAAACGCAAGCGACAGCTGACAACACAGGCGGGGCGTGACTGGCAGCACATGCTCTGCGGCATCTGCTCCTCCAGCTGTTTGCTGGGAAGGCAGAACGCAGGTGAACGAGCACAGTGGAATGCACTCACACTGCCCAGGGACGGACACAGCCCCAGAGATGTGTCCTGAGTGGTTTCGTCATTGCATGAACGTCACAGTGTCCTTATGGACACAGACCTGGTGGGGCAGCGTGCTGCACACCTAGGCCATCCGGCATGGCTCACCGCTCCCAACTATAAACCACTGTGGCATGTGGCTGGACTGACCACTGCGGACAGCTGTCACCAGATGCTAAGTGTGTGTGCATCGAACCTGCCTCACCTGCGAGGGTACGGCGGGAATGTGGCATAAAGGAAATGATGATGCATCTGGTATGAGGCACTTACCAGGAACGGAGCTCGCAGGACCAAGGCTGCTCGGGGGAGAGTCCTAGAGGGAGTGGTGGGAACATGAGGGCCTAGACTTCATCGTGTGCCCCTGCTGTCATGACCAAACCTGCATGCTGAGGCTACGCTAACTTTAACAGCATTTCCTCAATAGTAAATTTAACTTCACCGTAACTTTTTTACTTTATAAACTTTTAATTGTCAAGCTTTTTAAGTCTTTTGTAATAACACTTAGTTTAAAAACACAAACATAAAGTTGGGAACCAGCAGTTAGAGTAATGGCTATGTCGCTGGACTCCCACGTAGTTGACCGCAGTTCGCGTCCCGGACCCAGTGGCTTAAAACTCACACCAGGCGTGTGTGCATGCGTGCCCAGGATCCCGAGAGGAAAATGGAGGAGAAGGAATTGCGGCGTGACTATCTCCCCTGGGGGGGAGGGGTTGATTTCTCACTTTCTGCCTCTCTGTCTCTCTCTGGTGAGCGCACACACCCTATAGCGAAAACCTCTCTAAAGGGGGAAAAAAAAAAACACAAGCATAAAGCTGTACAAAAATATTCCTTTCTTCATATCCTTACCCTATAAACTTGTTTCCTGTTTTAAAATCCATTTTTTCTTTTTTTACTTTGTAAACTTTTTATTTTATTTTGTTTTTTTTTTTCATTTTATTTTATTGATTTCTAAGGTTTTAGCCGTAGGGTGTGTGTACGAGCCAGAGACAGAAAGAGCAAGACAGTGAAAGGGAAAGTGAGAAATCAGCCAGCAGCAGGGCAGGAATGGCCATGCAGCAATCCCTTCTCCATTCTCCTCCTGAGATTTTGGGCACACACACACATGCCCATTGTGATTCTTCAGGCTGCCAGATCCATGACTAGAACCGCAATTGGCCATGTGGGAGTCCAGCACTGTAACCACCACACCGCCTGCTGACCCCTTTGTAAATGTCTTTGTGAGAACTAAAATGCAAACACAGGAGCTTAGGCCTAATTAAAACACAAATTCTGGAGCTATACAAAACTATTCTCTGTGTTTATATCGTTACTATATAAACTTTGTCCCTAATTTAAAATTTTATCTATTTTTACATTTTACACATTTTTCTTCCAAACTAAAACATAAAGATACACATTAGCCTAAGGTCAGCATCATTGATCACTGTCTTCCAACTCTGCCTTGTACCAGTAGAAAGGCCATGATGAATGAAACCACATAAGATTAAATCAAGCACAAGAGAAAGTGCTGTTCTCAAGAGATGAGGTGGGGCAGGTCCTGCAGAGCAGTGGCTAAGTCCTGTGCATGGTCTGATTCTACACGGCCAGTCACAGTTGGAATCCTGGCCACTGTGGCTTGAAAAACATGCTCGGCACATGGTGCGTGCATGCCTAAAATCCTGACCATAAGGAGAAGTGGAGGAAAGGGAATTTCAGCGAGCTCATGACCACTGGGGTGAGCTTTCTTTTTCTCTGTGGTGAGTGCATGTACCCTCTGGCAATAATAAATTAAAAAAATAAGTAAATAAATTAAAACTAGATAAGGTAAACATGAGCTATATGAGGTTGCTGACAGAGTAACATGGCACGCTGTTCTACAATAAACATTGTTTTATTTTTAGAGAAGGCATACACTCTAGCAATAAAAAGTATAACATAGTAAATACTCAACCAGTAACAAAGTCTTTTATTATCATTGCAGGTGTTATGTGTCACACGTAATTGCATGTGCTATATTTTTGTTTGTTGCTATAATGTGTGTCCGCTAACTGGAGGAAGGCAGAGAGAGAGAGAAAGTGAGAAATCACCCTCCCCAGGGGGATGGCCACACTGCAATCCTGTATCCCTTCTATTCTGCTCTCAGAATTTGGGCTCCCACGCACACACTCCTAGCATGAGTTTCAACTCACCGGGTCTGGGACTCGAACTGCAGTTGACAATGTGGGAGTCCAGCACCTTACCCACTATGTGACCTGCTGGTCCTGTGCTATAATTTTCTATGACTTGCAGTGCAGAAGGTCTGTTTGCAGCAGCCTTACCACAGATGTATGAACAACACACTGCACAGTGATTCATGGGGATGACCTTGCAGGGATGAACTTACCGGGTGATGAAATTTTTAGCTAATTATCTTAGGGAACCACTCTGCTGTGCAGTTGGTCATTGCTTGAAACTTCATCAATACGGGAAGCATGACTCCACTTAGCAGAAAATCCAAAACAGCAGTAAAACCAAAAATAAAGTAGAAGATAAAATGACCAGTTCCTCATGTCTACCATGGCTTTGCATTCAAAAAACCATTTCCTCTGGGAAGTGACTTTATTTCAAGTATGAACCACAGTTGGGAGGAAAAAAAATAGGTCCCTTCATATCTCTGTCCAGACAGCCCAAGAACACAACCTGGGTTGTTGTCAGCTTCACACCAAAAAGGTAGCAGCTCAAAGTCAAGACACCCACTGAGGACTTGTGCCCACATTTCTAAAGTGCACCTCTCCTTATGCAATCACAAAATTCTCAAAGGGCACACTCAGCAATGATTCCACACCATGCTTGGATTTCAGGGAGTGCCACAGTGGTTAGAGAAGTATCCTGCCACATGTCACAGAATCATCAAACTTGGGAGCTAGAGCCAAGTGCTCTAAGTCGCAGAGAGGTTAAAGGATGTCCCCAAGGCAGCGCACCTAAAGGAAGTGGTTTTGGGTCTAGTCTGGAGAGCACACACTCCTCTATCGCTCACATCAACTAAAGAAGCCGCTTCGGAGTGGCATTTCCTTGGGACGAGCAGATGGCGTATGGCTATGTTGCTGGATTCCCATGTAGTCAACCACAGTTCAAGTCCTGGACCTGGTGGCTTGAACTCATGTCAGGTGTGTATGTGTGCGTGCCCAAGATCCCCAGTGGAGAACGATGGAAAAGGGACTTCAGTGTGGCTACCACCACCACCCCCCGGGAGTGATTTCTCACTTCCTGTCTCTCTGTCTCTCTGTCTGTCTTTCTGGCAAGCACATGCACCCTATAACAAAAACCTCTCGAAAAAAATAAATAAAAATAAAAACAAGAACGGCACTTCCTTTAGCTTACCCTTCCTGTATTGACCCTCCATATATAAATGCATATTCATCACTGTTATTAAATCGATTCACAATCTGTGTATTTTAATATATGGAGTCTTTAGAAATTCAAATCTCTCATTTCAATCTATAATTTGAATTTATCGTAACTGCTTATCAATCTGTGTATTTCATTAGTGAAAAATCATAGACACACTTTGTGGTCCAAGGTAATATACCTTTTAAATATAGAATATTTATTCCACTCACTATCATACAGCATAGATGGAATAAATACTTTTCACAAGTGCATGTTCTTTTTTTGGAGAAGTTTTTGCTATAGGGTGCAAAACAGAAAGTGAGAAACCCAGTGCTGAGTGCTGTAGGTATACCACATCACTTAATCCTTCTAAAATGCACATCCCTCAGTGTCCTCTGACAGGGAACCAGCTAGTAGGTAGTACGGCAGAGACTGGAATCCCGCGGTCTGTGCACACCCAGCCTGTCACCCAGTCACTCCATGCCTAGCCACTTCTCTGAGAGGCTGAAATCATGTCCCCACGAAGACTTGCATGTGAAGGCTCACAGAAGTTGGCTTAGAATCGCCTCAGACGTGAAACCATGCAGATGCCCAGCAGTGGGCGATGGGATGCGCCGTCAGCACACATAGGTGGGACCCTAACCAGCACAAGGGAGCGCTGAAACCGGGCAGCGCGGTCGGACCTCTGGACAAGTGAAGTGGGAGGGTTTTGACCAAACAATTAAAAGAGCTTCACAGGGTTCAATTTCCTTTTTGTGAGTTTCTAGAAAGTGCAATCTAATCCATAATGATACCAAACTCATCAATGATGGCGGAGAACAGGAATGCAGACGGGAGAGGAATGGATTCTGAGTGCCTGTGAGGAAGCTTGGAGGATGATCGTTACCTCCCAGGTGCCTGTCTATATCAGAGTCATAATCTGTCAAAACAGATACTTTGACATAGATTGTATGCTAATTGTACCTAAATAAAAGCACCTGGGCAGTCCAACTCCAGAGCTCGAGCTCCCACCCACCAGAGGGCATGACCTTGGTGTACTGAGCAGCCCTACGTCGACAAAGCAGCACATGATTCCATTCAGCGCTACTTATTTCACTCCATGAGATATAAAGGAACGACTGATGCTTTTCTAATGAGTGATTCTGTTACCTCCCCAGAAGAGCAAACCTCAAGACCACTGGAGTTTTGATCAATTTGCCCGACACTCAACGCCTGGATGGGGACGCTGGCTTCACCGAGGCTGTGTTCGCCTTTTCTTAGCTTCTCTGATCACTGCAGGTGCTGTCTGCTTGTCTAGGAGGGTCTGCTTTTAATCTATTCTTTTAATCTCTCTTCTTCACTGTCTGCTATGTGGATCCCTTGGGTTGTGATGTTACATAAAAATGATAAGCTACACTGCATATTAAGTTAAGCAAAAAAGTATCAAGAAAGTTCTGTGGTGCAGGAGGTGTCCTCCCTCTCCCTCCTGTGGAGCAAAATGCCCTGTGGAGTCATTTTCATTGATGTTGACGGCTCCTTCACTTAGACTACTTAGCGGAATCTCATGCTCTCCCCAGATTGCTAAGGTCTGAACCCTGAGTAACCTGGCTGTACTATTACAAGTTACAGTATTAAATCAACACTTAAAACATTGTAGCAAAGCACCCTCTATTTGAAACTTGACTTGAGGTAACAGGCCATTTTATATATTTATATACATACATATTTTTATATATCATATTTTTTATGTATTTATAGCATGAATTTTCCCAGCATGAATACATTGTATATTAGTCCAATTAGCATACACATTATCATCAACAGATAATTTTCCATCTTTGTATACCTTGAAAGTTCTGCTTCCTTTCTTTTCCCCTTGATTCCCTCCTTCTCACTCTCTCCCATGTCCCACCCTCCTCCCACACTGTCTCTAGTATCCATATTTGCTTCCCATGCCTTTATATCTTCCAGTCTTTCAGTTTCTGCCGTAGAGTGCAGACATTCAGCATATATTGTGCGGAGACATACCATGCTTCTCTTTCATAGTCCACTTGCTTCACTTAGCAGTAAATCATCCATACTCATCCACTTTCTTTCAAATGCCAAGGTCTCATTTTTTTTTATGGCTGAGTAGTATTCCTTAGTGTATATGTCCCACACTTTTCAATTCATTCATTTATCTGTGGACATTTGAGTTGGTTCCATGTCTTCGCAATTGGGAATAATGCCACAGTAAACATGGATGTGCAAGAACTTTTCCAACTGAGTGTCTTTCTCTCCTTGGGTAGATGCCCAGGAGTGGAACTGCTGGAGCATATGGTAGTTCTATTTGCAGGTCTTTGTGGGACTGTTATATGATTCTCCACAATGGCTGCACCACTTCACATTCCCACCAATAGTGTAGCAGAGTTCCCTTTTCACCAAAGCCTCATCAGCGCTTACCAGTTTTCTTTTTTTGAATCTTAGTCATTCTGACTGCCGTAAGGTGCTATCTCATTGTGGTTTTGATTTGCACCTCCCTTATGATAAGAGATGTTGAGCATTTTTTCACATGCGTTTTGGACATGCATACGTCTCCCTTCGAGAGCTGTCTGTTCAGCTCATTTGCCTATCTTTCATTTACTCTCAATACTACTACGGGTGCCAAGAAAGTACAAATTTATAAGCAGAATACACAATTTTATGTGAGTGCAGACACTTTATCTCATAAACACTGACCAACTGCAGGTTAAAATCTACTACAGACAAAAACTGAGAAAGGAGATTCCTGAGACTCACACAGACTGATAAAGGAGATTCCCCAGCTAGAGACCTGGTATAAGACCAAATGGTCTTTAAACAGGTAGGTCATCAAAACTTCTGTTTTAAAAGTCACATAAACAGGGGCCAGCAGGTGGCATGGTGGTGAAGGCATTGGACTCCCACACGGCTGACCGTGGTTCGAGGCCTGTACCCAGCCGCTTGCTTTCTGACTTCTTTCTCTCTCTTTCTGTTCAAATTAAAAGATAAATAAATTGAAATAAATAAATATTTTTAAAAACAAACACAAGCATGTTAATAACGTTGTTCTGCTCAACAGAACTCAGCATACTGAACTGGAGTGAGTGAAGCAAAAGAGCTGTGTAAACTTGGCAGGGCGGTGATGAAGTCTTCACCTGAACGACACTTCACAGGGTGACACGAAAACCCACAGCGGCAGTATCTGCTGGCCCCGCCTCCTCTCGTTGCTGTCCTCACTGGGCCTGGAAGGTCCAGATTTGAGCAGTCCAGAGCAGGCACTTTGAGAGTGAGCTTTGAATGAACAGCCGTGCTGCATGACAGCAGGGGAAGGAAAGCCACTGAAATCCACCGGGCTGACCACACCGACGGTGAGCCAGACTCACACTGGGCCCCGCTGCTTTTAAAACCGCGATGTCAGTACACTCCTAGCAGCACGTTGGCCAAACTTTTAGCACGTTTAGGCCTGAAGCAGAAAGCTCGTGCTGACCTTCAGTGAAAGGCCCTAGCCCAGTATTTCGTGGGCCGACGACATTAGACGGTGGAGAGCAGGCTCCTTGCCTCACTGGAAGAGGTTATGACTTCCAGAGGGCAACAGTGTCACCAAGTCGTCCTCAGCACTATGACGAGCAAATACAGCGTGAACGCTCGGAGCCATCCCTGCATCGTCACTGTCTCCCCAACTACCGGGCAAAGGGACCCCGACTTTCCCTTCTCAGCTGTAGTGCTGAGGGAGGCAGTTGGCCGAGACCCTGAGGTGGTGACAGAGGCAGCTGGACTCCCAGGCCCACTCCGTTTTACCACCAGGGGCTCGCCCGTGCTCTTGCACCTGAAAGCCCTCCTCCGGAGAACAGGTCCAGGGGAAAAGGCGCTAACAAATGTGCATGTGAGAACAGCCCGAGATCAGCGAGATGGGCCAGAGACACAGGCTCACACAGCCCTCTCGGGTCAAGCGTGAACCCAGCAGACGTGTGGGCACAGGACGCAGGAGAATTTCCCAGTGGCCTCAGCTCTGGTCCCTCCCATAGTCTCCAGGAGGGCCTGCTGAAGTCTATGAACTCTGCTGCCTGTGGGGCTGGAGCGGCCCCTACATTCCAGGGTGCTAGAGGGATGCAACTGTGCTCAGGGGCCTCCCAGCCTCCAGAGACGGCAGCTGCACAGCCTTGGCACGTGCGTTTCCGTTTTACTGGATCGCTGAACATAGAGGAAGCCCAGTGGCCTCCCTAATTTGAGGATCTCACTCCTTTAAACTGTTTAAAATATTTATGTTGACCTGTGATTTCATTTTTCATCTCTCTCTCTCTCTCTTTCTCTGTCTCTCCTCCTCAATATCTCTGCCTTTATTTCTGCCTCTCAAAAAATTCCTTTTTGCACAATTCCTGGGGGGAAATATCAAGGCAAAGGTTATCTTCACTGAGCAAACAACAAACCAGCCAACCTGTCCACAGCAGCCCTGAGTGGCCCAGAAGGCACTTAAAGAGAAAGGAGAAGGCTGCTTTATGGCTTGGGTCTCCCTGGGGCACAATGCTTTGCAGTGCGACGGGGCACTTCACTTCCACGATCATGTTTAAACTCACTTATCGCTCCATCCACACTTTGTATAATACGGCGGGAGAACACACTTGGAAGGCAAAGTGTCTGCACATTACGGAGGCCTGCCATGGTTCATATCGAGTTCAGTTTTACAGGGTTTTTATTGTAGCCCCCAGCTATGCCACTCGATGGTAATCAAAGTCAGCCTCATTCACATCATCTTATGTATATTTCAGACTTCTAAACTCAGGGTTAGAAGCCTAAATGTATTTTGTTTTTCAACCATTCTGAAAAATGATAGAGGCCCTGCAAAAACATCTCTAGATTGGGTCTAAATGGAATTATACCAGGACGGCTGAGCCGAAGACGGGCTGGGGTAATGCAGCAGCTGCGTGCCCACAGCTCTGGGGCATCAGCCAGAGCTCTAGAATTATGTTCCAGTCACCACTTCTGGTTTTATCTGCGCGTTTAGGAGAGATCTAACAGCTTAACCCTTCCCCTTTCGTTGTAGATGAAGAAGCTAGAGTCCAGGGGTATGACGAGGCAGACTGGCGTGGATGTAACTCAGACCGAGAAGTCTGTGTTGTCAAAGAACACTGTCTCACACTGATTTTTTGATTCAAGAAGCATTTATTGAGCAATTAATGTTAATTAATTGAACAACAAACATGGAAATGTCATGTGAACTAGAGTTAAGGGCTCTGAGGTTCAAGGGATAAAAGGATTGAATTCAGGCCCAGCCACGGTGCAAGGGCAATAGAGTTCAGCTATGGGAGGCTGGGACGCTCGCAGGCCTGGCTTCTCACCCCAGGCCTGCCTGAACACAGGGACGCACACCACCCTCGCTCCTCAGAGAATCGCAGCAGAGAGATGTCAAAAACACACCTCTGTCTCTCATCAAAAAGAAAAAGAAAAGAAGAGTGTGAATTCAGCAGCACTGCTTCCTACTCTCTGTGGCTTTGGACAAATTACGGGTCATTGGGAAAGTCATGACACGTTGTCGCATAGAAAAACATGCCAGGGCTTTCCTGACGACCTCACACATGGCAGCTGTGATGCCTCAGACATGCTTCCAGATTTCTAGCAATACTCAGCTTGCTCCTTCCTGAGCGTGAGCAATCCGGACACCCACCTCGGAGTCCTTGTGGCAGGTGAGAGAATGCACCTGAAACAGGCAGCACAATGCCTGAGGTTTGCTAGGCTCCATGAAATCAACATTATTATTATTATAGTGGCTGAATAAGGCACCGCCCACCCTGCTCAAGGGCTGCACAGCAGAGTTAGCTGAATGCGACGAGGTTGGGTCCAGGCTACCCTGGGCCCCTGGCCCACATCTGTGACGGAGGTTTGCTCACCTCCTACAGTTCTTGGTTCAGTCTCATAGCAAACCCGGCCCAGCCGAATGCACAGTGCACAGAAAAGCTAAGGAAGAAAAGCACTAATGGTGCTGACCTGAGGGAGACTGCAGCAGGAACTGCAGGGAGGGAGGGCGCCAGCACGTCTGGGTGTTTAGCTGTTCCCTGGTCCTGTTAAAACTCCTCGCTGGTTAGTGTGGCCTTCAGGTTGATGTATGATTTTATACCTTTTTAATTTTTTTTAAGAGTTTTTTTGCTATAGGGCATGTATACTCACCAGAAAGAGAGAGACAGACAGACAGTAAGCGAGAAATTACCCCCCGGGGGAATGGCCATGCTCCAATCCCTTCTCCATTCTCCTCTTGGGATCTTGGGCACACACACACACACACACCTGGCATGAGTTTAAGCCACCGGGTCTGGGACTTGAACCGCGGTTGACTACATGGGAGTCCAGCAATGTAGCCATTATGCCAACTGCTGGTCCCCTACATATTTTTTTATATGTAATTCAGCTTGCTAAAAGCCAGCAGATGGTGAATATTCCCTACCTATATGGCTCTCATACATGAGAGGGTAGTTTTGTTGTTGTTGTTGTTGTTGTTAATATAAAAAATAGGTAATCTTCCGACATGTCAGAGAAAGAGCAGAATATCTGGACACAGGAGCAATGACCAGGGGAAAGGACTTGAACGAAGAAAATTCCACAATCAAATTTGGGCTCTGACTTTATGATTTTTCATTTATAATATTTGAGCCCAATTTCTGATACAAGAGAAAAATAATATCTATTTTGTGGGTACCAGTGATGATTAAAGGACATTTGACATCTAATAGATTAAATGAGTAAACAAACAAAAAAGTCTATATTCCACAATTTTTTTTTCTTTCTTTTTTAGAGGTTTTTGCTGTAGTGTGTGTGTACTCAATGGTGGGAGACAGAGACAGACAGAGAGGAAAAGTCAGAAAACACCTTTGAGGAGATGGCCACACCATAATCCCTTCTCCTCCATTCTCTTGGGATTTCGGGCACCCATGCACACATACCCAGTACGATTTCAAGCCACTAAGTCCAGGACTCAAACCCTGGTTCAGGGTTTAATCGATGATTGGTCCAGTGCCTCAATTATCACACCAATGCTGGGCCCTCTTCACAGTTTTTAAAAACTAGAGTAAGGGCTAAAAGACAACCATGGGTAAAGATCTCCCAGGAACTCGTTAACTGGCATCTCATAAGGACAACTATGGTAGAGGTCACTGCAGGAGTGCGAGTTTAAGGCAGAAGCTGGGGCGATGAGATGCAAGAAGGAGAGACAGTAATGAATCCGTGTGTGAATGGGGAAGAAGCAAAAATAATCTTTCCCGGACAGATGAGGAAAAATAACAGCTCACCGACATATTTCTGTGCAGAATGCTGCTCCCCTGGCCCGAGGAGAAAACACAGCTGTGGATTCAGGC
>NW_006159614.1:1722796-1765706 GCF_000334495.1 Tupaia belangeri chinensis | reverse complement strand
GGTTCAGCCACTGGCCTACCTGCTGGGATTAAGACTACATGTGAGGGCTGAGCTGGCGTATTCAAGTCTTCTCCCGAGTTCTGACCTGCCTTGGGGACAGCTATGCTACTACTTACATCGGGAGACTCAGCACCGACATGAGGTGATGGTAAGTAAGGTCCAGAATCTCATTTGTGAAGTGTAGTTGGATAATTATTATAGTGGAAAGGAAAAAGAGTTTGGGCCTATGCACAAATGGAGCTACGGTTTCGCGAAGTATAAATTGAGCTTGGACCCTGGGAGGCAGGGCCCTGTGATGTGACACTGAAGCCACAATGGAGTTGGTTTTGATCCTGGGCCAGTCTGAACATGCAAGACATGCCTGCACACACCCAAGGTCCTGGGAGGTTGGGAGGGAGGGGAGAGGAGATCGGCATGGCAAGACCCTACAGAAGATTTCTCTCGCTCATCCTCTCTCTCTTTAAAGAAATAAATAAAAATAAACTAAAATAAAAAGTCTTCTCAAAGCCAGTGTTCACACACGACAGTACAAACAAATAGGATCACTAATGCGGGGGCCGTTCCCAGAGCCCCTAGGGATGACTTAACCACAGACAGCAGTGAACCCTGTAAACGCTTTTTCTCACATACACACCTATGCCAAAGGGTAACGTACAACAGGCACAGTAAGAGATGAATGCTTCGACTGTAACACAGAACAACCAGAACAATACCCTGTAATGAAAGCGACGCGGCTGTGTTCTGTCCCAAAGTATCTACTGTGCTGCACTTACCTATCCTGGGCCGAGGTGGACCAGGGGAACTGAAACCTTGGAAAGCAAAACTGAGAATAAAGGGGGATTATGTTAATGTTGTCATCTGACTTCTCAAGGAGGACAGAAGTGTTTATCACATCAAGAGCACAATCTACAGTCTGTGATTAAAAGGGTTTAACCCAGTGTGATCTGTGACTTTTCAAAGGGATTATTTAACACTATTAATACAGCAGTAGGCAAAAACATTAGTAAGTAAAAAGGTAAATCTTTGTTAAAAGACATTTCTAGGATAACTTTTCACCAGGGTTTTAAACCCCTTTACAAATACAAACACACTATCTCGCAATCATGTCCGCTGAGCTTTGGAGGTCAAAGAGCTCCCTCAGTCCTCGCTGGCATTGCAGTCAAAAGAAGAAACCATCTGTGTTTAAATAGAGAGCTAGCCATGGGGAGTATTCCTCGCCTCAATTTCCCATTCACGCAGACCAAAAATCAACAGATGAACCCACTGCCTGTCATCTACCAAAGACCTTACCCCTGTCTTCTCTGTGAGTCATTTCTCTGAGCGGTGTTAGTCTAACAGCTGTCACCTCAGACATCCGAGTCAGTGCGTTCACACTTCTGATAAATGACTCTTGCAACACGGTACTTGTGAAATCAACTGACCAGCTGGGAGCCCGAACTTTCACTCGGGCTGTCACCTTCAATCCATCACCATGGATAGGAAGAGAGTTGGGACACGCAATGCCGGGGTCAGAAAGAGCAGCTGTTCTCAATTAAGCAGTTTAGGGATCGACTCCTCTGCTTCCTGCCACCACAGATAGCCACGTGGTCACAGGGCGCATGTGTACAGAAAATGCAGGAGAGAGTTCAGGCACTTGCCCTGCAGACTAGCCTGCCAAGCCTCCCGTGGGGGCACGAAGGTCTGCACCAGACTTCCTGAGAAGTACACACGAGGTGAGGTTTGCCAGAAGTTGAAAATCCCCTCCTGGATCTTGGGGTGCGGGGTGAACTGACACCAGCTGTACACACAGGCCTTCGGCAGACGGGTCAGCCACACGCAGCATGGGAGGCCGACAGGCAGAAAGTGCATTCCAGAGCAATAGCAGCGCTAGAATGTTTGCAGAGGCCTCTTAGTCCATGGACATTTTTTTTTCAGTACTATTTCTTAAATAATCATTGTATTTAAATTTATTATTTCTATTTCTTAATTTTACCAGAGA
The DNA here is from genome assembly GCF_000334495.1 of Tupaia belangeri chinensis. Taxonomy (NCBI): domain Eukaryota; kingdom Metazoa; phylum Chordata; class Mammalia; order Scandentia; family Tupaiidae; genus Tupaia; species Tupaia belangeri. The sequence goes on along the minus strand of NW_006159614.1, from coordinate 1,763,728 downwards.
GAGAGTGTAAGAAATTCAGACAAATTTCTCCTCAACAAACCAATCCAGCTGGGGGCAATGCTCATCACAACCCCATCATAGCTGAACCTTAACTCAAATCTAAAATGATGCTACTTCTGGGATATGCCCACAGGAGCTGAACACAAGTGTGGCTTTGCCATCACCCAGGACCCTGCCCCAGTGGGAGTCCTGGACTTTGTAGGATCTAACCTCTGGGTCAGGATCTCGTGGAGTTTATGCCTTGTCATTTTTTCCCCTTTTCTTGACTTGCTCTTTGAGCAAGATCCTGTGGATCTTCTGCTTTCTTTTTTTTCTAAGAGTCTTTTGCCTTAGGGTGTGTGCACTGAGAGAGAGAGAGAGACAGTGAAAGAGAAAGTGAGAAATCATCTCCCAAAGGGGATGGCCACAATGCAATCCCTTCTCTTTCATTCTTGTCTCGGGATTTGGGGCATATGCAGCGGGATTTTGTGCACACACATAAATGCCCCCAGTGTGAGTTTTAAGCCCTGGGTCCAGGGCTTAAACAGTGGTCAGAATGTGAGAGTCCAGCAACATAACCGCTGCATGGACCTTGTCCACTCCCATCCCACCACCTTGCCTTTTAAAATGTGTCTTCTGTTCCTGGCCATTTGCTTTGATCTCTCCTGCCGTGTCTGCCTCCAAACTCCTGCTCAGTGTCCGACTGCACCATGACGTTCTGTATAGATGTACCCATAAATCAGGGCTTAAGGGACACTCACCACCATCCTGACAATGCCCCAGGCAAGGGACACCTGACCTTGGCCATACTGAGGCACTCCCTCCTGTCAGCACCCTGTCCCGTGGGAGGAGCCCTTGGCAGCGGAATGTCATTGTGTGGCTGCCAAGTCATCTTGAGTTTCTACCCAGTCTCCCATCTCTAACCCTTCGGGACAGAACAAGGCAGACAATTCGCGAACACAAAAGCAGGAGGCCCACGTTCCCAGCTGGATCAAGATAGCCCCATGGCAGCTGTTGTGACCTGTTCATCATCCCCAGCCTCTCTCAGCCTCATTTCCCAACTATGTACTTGAGGAGGGCTGAGATATAACTTCATGGTTTATTTATTTATTTATTTTTGGAGAGATTTTTGCTATAGGGCCGTGCGCTCACCAGACAGACAGAGAGACAGAGAGACAGAGAGACAGAAATCGAGAAATCACCCCCCAGGGGGGATGGATCCCTTCTCCTCCATTCTTCTCCCGGGATCTTGGGCACGCACGCACACATGCCTGGCGTGAGTTTTAAGCCACCAGGTCTGGGACACGAACTGCAGTCGATGACGTGGGAGTCCAGCGACATAGCCATTACGCTAACTGCTGGTTCCCTATTTATTTATTTTTTTGTGTGAAGACACATTGTGTTATGTTGGCACGTAAAACAGAGACTGGAATTCAGGGGACATTGTGAGAATCTCCCCTGCCTTCCATTTCCCCCTCTTCCTTGTGGACCCATGCCATTTTCAGATGTGTGAAGGATTCTCAAGCCTTCCTTAAACACTCGTGAATTCAAATTCCCTGAACCTACTAAGGACTCTTTCTTGAACATATTCTAATTGTTTTTTTTTTTTAAGTTTATTTATTTTTCCCAAGGTACGCATCCCCGAAATAAGTGCTCTTGATGTTGTGATCGAACCCCACCTCTGCCACAGCATACACATGCACCCAGGATATGCAGGAGACCCTGCGATGCAGCCCAGGGCCCTCTTATTTGGGCAGTTACTTTATAACTGCATCGCCATCTAACCCCATCTAGAGGATTTTATTTTTAACACAGGAGCCAATGGACCGTACTGCCCCATGTGTGTTCAGGCTGAGCAGCACTTCCTTTGATACCACATCTGTATTTCTAACAACGCACTTTAGGGGCCCTTTAGTGACTCACTGCTGATGCATGATGGCTTAACCCAAATCCAGCCCCATCTTCTTCCCAGCTCCATGACCTGCTGCATTTTCTAGCAGTTGCCATCTCACTTTTCTGCCTGCGTTCTTGTCCTGGCGGTCATACCCACCCACCTGTTACATAACCATCGATGATTCTCTCAAATTGTCATTGGTGGTCTCAGGATTCTCAATCTAGGAGCATTTAGGGAGCAATATCAAGTTGATCCCCTTATAAAATAATCACCAAAAATAAAAAATGTCCCTGAACAAAAAACCTCTTAAGGTATGGGGGGAGGGGGAGGTCTTCAAAAGTTCATGGAAAATGCATATTATGAAAAGACTATGTTTGGATTTCAAAATTTGTGTGCACCAAAATAAACTCACACTTGAATTCCATTTTTCATGAACTTTAACGTTCCCTCGCATGTACTTTAAAGGTCAATTTTGAAAGTTAGATGGCCTGTCATGAACCTCGAAGTCACAATGCTTCCTCATGGAAAAGTCTGCCTTGTCATACTCGCAATGAAACCTTCCTGCACCTTAGCCCTGGCCTTGAGAGCCTCCAACAGGACATGACCAAATTCAGGAATGTGTCGGCAGAAAACGACCAACTGCATTTGAAACTTTTGGTCTTCTCATGATTCACTTCTGCCTCGAGGACGATGGCTACCTCAGCCCAGCTGTGCGTTCATGATGGGTGGGTGGCAGGTGGTGTCTAGCACAGTCCCTGGCATTCTCACGATGTAGTTCTCCCTCACTCCTTTATCATGTCAGTGCCAGGAAGAAGTGGCTCAGTAGAGAATGAGCCTGCTTCACAAACACGGTCCTGGGACAGGTGTGGCAAGCCTTCACAGCCCCCAGAACCAATTAGCATTCATCTCCTGAAGCAAACAGCCAATTCAAAAGAAAATTCCAAGTGAATGTGCAGCTTCCCCTCATGAGACAAAATTATATTTCCTTTAGCAACATGGTCATCTCATACTGAATATTAGTTTTCAAACTTTAAATCACTGTATGTCTTCTACTCAGTAACCACAAACACCACGTTTAATTATGAAGACGAAGTACACACGAAATGAGAGGCTGAAATTACCTACGAGAAGTGTACATAAAAATTGTCCAATAAAGCCATAATAAAAACAAAACCTAATTATTTGTAGAGCGTTTTTGAATTTGCAAAGTGCTTTCTGAATACCTACATTACCTATTTTAAATACTTTGTAAAAGCATGACAACACAAGATGGAAATGATGTGATTAACAACAGAAATTGCAAATAAAACTGAGAGAAGATTCTTGCCATTCCTCGTTCTGCCCCTGTGTGTCTTGCACAGTAGCTGGCACATAGCAAGCAGTCATCAAATACTCACAGAATGAGCTGATAGAATAACTCTCGTAATTCTGGTTGGTCCAGTACCTATGTGCACACACCACGCTCTCGAGAGCACTAAACAGGGACTTTTTCTACCAAAAATGAACAACTAGCATGGGAGCACAATCAGGGCGAAGCCCCTGCCAGTAAACGCAGGAATACAGAACAGCACAGGATTAGGGGATCACTGGTCAGGTGCACGCTCAGCTCCACCACGCAGGATGAGGGGATCACTGCTCAGGTGCGCACTCAGCTCCACCGCGCAGGATGAGGGGACCACTGCTCAGGTGCACGCTCAGCTCCACCACACAGGATGAGGGGATCACTGCTCAGGTGCGCACTCAGCTCCACCGCGCAGGATGAGGGGACCACTGCTCAGGTGCGCGCTCAGCTCCACCACACAGGATGAGGGGATCACTGCTCAGGTGGGCGCTCAGCTCCACCACGCAGGATGAGGGGATCACTGCTCAGGTGCGCACTCAGCTCCACCACGCAGGATGAGGGGATCACTGCTCAGGTGCGCACTCAGCTCACACAGGATGAGGGGACCACTGCTCAGGTGTGCGCTCAGCTCCACCACGCAGGATGAGGGGATCACTGCTTAGGTGCGCACTCAGCTCACGCAGGATGAGGGGACCACTGCTCAGGTGTGCGCTCAGCTCCACCACGCAGCAGCACCTTGTGCATGAAACTTCCAGGCTTTGATGAATTCACAGCTAAATAGCAGATAATGAGAGAACCTGCCCCATACAGTTGTTCTCAGGGAAGCTGGAATTATAGATCCACACACCACAAACACCCACTACTAGAGGACTTTACAACCTGCAGGAAAACAGCAGGAGCCAGATGGTGATGAAGGGGTTGTGGGCTGCTCGGTGAAACTGACTCACAGGGGAGGCTCCCTATGTCCGTTTGGAACCGTTCCTGTGCCAGGGCCCCAGGGGCCCATTGTCCTAGGCCAGCTGAGGCTGGGAGCAGATCACCCATAAGAATCCTACTGGGGGGTGTTTGCTTCTCTGTCGTTCTCATACATAGAATAAAAAATGAAAAATTTTTTAAAAAAAAATGAAGTTTGTTTGGGTACAAAAAAAATGATGAAATCCATGCACTGTTTCTTCATAATACACATTTTCTATGAACATTTTGAAGACCCCTGTATGTGTATTTGGAGTTAGTAGCAATCTATTTCTATTGCCTAACATAATGCCTGGCACAAATAATTTTTAAAGTGACACTTGTTGAATATATAAATTAATCTTTAGATTTGTTTGTAGTTGAAAGAAATATAGAAAGAAATGTAGAAAGAAAGAAAGAAAGATAAAAGAGAACCATTTTTCATGGTTCTATTCTCTAGAATTACTGAAAAGTGGTAAAGGGCAGACACATCATTTTATGACTCATTAAAGATGGTACATTTCATTGTCTTAAAATTCAAGTGACTCTGGGACCAGCAGTTAGCATAATAGCTATGTAGCTAACTCCCATGTGGTCAACCGAGTTCGAGTCCTGGACCCGGTGGCTTAAACTCAACGTTGGGCACGTGTGCATGCATGCCCAAGATCCTGAGAGGAGAACAGAGGAGAAGGGATTGCGGCGTGGCCATCCCTCCCTGGGGGGTGATTTCTCACTTTCTATCTCTCTGTCTCTCTCTGTCTTTCTAGTGAGCACACGTGCCCTATAGCAAAAACCTCTCCAAAAGAAAAAAATAAAAACAATCCAAGTGACTCAAAGGAAAGGTGTTATCAAGCAATGTCAAGGAGAACATGAAGATGCCAATTAGGGCCCCACTTCTTCCTCAAGAGCATACAGAGGCTGATGGAGAAGTGTCATCCGATTATTAAAAGATGGTCCCATACCTAATAATGGCTGGAAGCAAAACACTGATTTGAAAGTTTAGTTCATGTAAAAAAAAAAAAAGGTAGAGAAAACAGTAAAATGTCAAGACCTTTTATTATGTCAGAAATGGAAATTATGTCATAATTTAGTATCTACCCTCACTGAGGAGTAGAACTAGTTGGAATTTTTGCCTAAATACCATCTGAGTCTATCCTGGTCTATGCGAAGATCAAATAAATCCAAGTTTTCAAACCTACATTGTCAGACAGAAATACCTGGGCTAAAATGAAAAAAGCTTGAAGATATATCATCAAGACATATGATTTGTTTAATGGAAGGGCTTGTTGCTAAAACTAGATATTATGTGACCAAGAAAAAAAAAAATCACTGTATGCTTTCTCTTTAAACCTGTCAATCCAACCTCTTCGGAGAGTAGTAAACTCATCAAATCATTACAACGATTTAGAAAGATCATTTAAGAAATCGTAGGTACTGAGCCAAAACCTTGTGCCATGATTAGGAAAAATTAGAAGCATTAAGTTATCTATAAATAGGAAATCAACATATTAACCTTTACTGTATTTAAGGAGGAGACACCACTTGCATTCCAATGAGGACGCCCGCATATACTTGCACCATGCACACAGGAGAAGTCCTCTTGGGAAGGCGGGAAGGGTGGGGGGTGGAGGTTAGAGCAAACTATTTAGTACCCTGGGGGAATAACAGAATGCATTATGTGAAAACAGCAGACTGACACCAGAGATGTGGACAAGTAAAGCCCTGTGCCTAGAACAGATGCTAATCCCAAGAGGCTGAGCAGGTGCCTGTGTGAAAGGAAGGTGCACATCTGCTTTGTCTTTTCATTTAGGAGATACTTTTAGGAAAGAAACACTATTTTCTAATTAAAAAGACCAGAAGGAAAGAAGGAAGGGAAGGGGAGAGGAAGAGAGGGGAGGAGAGACGGAGGAGGAAAGGAGCTCCGCGAGCTTCGTTCTCACTTCTTGCTATGAGCAGTGAGAACCACTAACCACCGAACTTGGCACATCTGAGAGATGCCAAATGCGCGCTGCTCTTACAAACAAATCCTGGACCAAAGCAGATAAACGTCCCCTCTAGTGAGACTCTCTCTGAACCCGAGAATCTGCTCACACAAGAATATCATGTGCTTTTTTTCACAGTACCCATTAAACACATTTTTCCTCCTACAACTGATGCAGGATCATGCAATCGATAAAGAAAGCGAAAGTTCTCCACGTTCGAGGCACTGGGAAGAGCATGGCATCGCAGACTCGAAGCATCTTCCTCACAGCAAGCCTGTGGGACAAGCACTGTGGGCTTTAGTTTCCTGCCTACAAAATGGGGAGAAAGAGATCTTTTAATAGTTCAAATGAATTTCTTAAAATGTGCAGCCCAGGGTTTGTTCATTGGCATACAGCACAGTGAAATGAACGGCCATCAAGACAGAGAAGGCAAGGCAGGAGGCTCCCAACACCCCACAGGAAGGGCGAGCAATAGGAACCCAGAGAGCCAGGGCCTAATTCAAGGGAGACCCTGGCCCTGACCGGACTCTGAGGTTTGCTGGTTCTGCTTTCTTTTTCTCTTTTCATTCATTTATTCATTAATTAATTAATTAATTAATTCATTCATTCATTTTTAAGTTGTTACCATAGGACATGTGCCTAGCTGGAGAGAAACAAAGAGGGAGAGAGAGAAAAAGTGAGAAATCAGTCCCCAGGGGGATGGCTGCACCATAACCCCCTCACTTCCATTCTCTACCTGGGATTTGGGGCACACATGTGTGAGTATCAAGCCCACAGGTCTACACTTGACTCTCTGTCAGCCATGTGGGCATCCAGTGCCTTGACCACCATGCCACCTGCTGGCCTGCAGGCGATCCTGCTCTGGCATACCCTGGGGTCTGGTGCAGGTCTTCCATGCTTAGTGCGTGCTGCAGTCCAGAGAACAGAATCAGGTCCTCAGTGGGCTTCCACCACAGCCTGTACACCAACAGCAGTTCAGTGTTAGCAGGATCTGGGTTAGCCCTACCCCCTGACAGCCACCACCCAAAGGCAAGCTATGGTGCAAAAGACAGAGCCACCCCCGCCCCCCCATCTTGGTCCCAGGGTTACTGATGTTTCCCGAAGGAACATGACAATTGTGCAGGACCACACTGTATTTAGTTCCTTTATAAAGTTCCAACCACATCAGAAGTTAAAGGCCAACATAGAGTCTGGTTCCAAATTGAGATCAATTTATCTCAGTCTAGTGATTCTCTTAGCTAACCACAATTTTAAGAGAAAAAGGCAGAAGCTCATGGAAAATAAGCAGTAGAGGCGTCTCAGCTGAAACGCACATTCAGAAGACGAGACCCTATTATGTCATAGGGAAACAGACAATCCCATTAAGGAATACAGATTAACCTGACCTTTATCCAAGTACACCAGGAGCAAAGATTCAGACAGCCTCACGCACAGCCTTTAAAGGCCCTTGGCTGCTGTTGGTACCAGAGAAACAAAATGTGGCTTACTACTAACGAGGAGAGGGGTGAATTAACAAGGCAGCCTGAAAACTGGAGCAAGGCCCAGCACAGGCCAGGGGCATGGAGGACAGCTCAGGTGTCCATCAATGAGCTTGGCCAGAGGTATGCATCAACAGGATGCATACGCTTCAGTCGGACAGGCACCTACACTCCTCCACCAGGTGTGTGCCTGCCGCTAAGCTCGGAGACACCTTGTCGGCTTAAAGCACTTCACACAGACACCGTGTGGCTATGAAATGTGACCACCGGGAATAGTAGGGTCTTTTTTCTTTCTAAAGACCTGAGAAAAGAATGGATGAATGTTATTTGGGGAACACGGGTGAGGTCTTTCTCAAAGATTCTTTGCAATCAGGAAGGTTTCCTGTTGTGTGAAAGTCCTAACGCGTATTAAGGGTCGTGTATTATAAGGGTACACAGTCTGAATGGGTTGTCACACCTAATCCCAGAAGCCATATATCTGCAACTTCATTACCCAAAAGTCTCCATTCAAATTTGTGATTTCACTGAGCTTGTGCTGCACGGGGGCTGCCTCCTCTGTGCCCAGGCTGCTCTGAATCTGCTTTGGAAAAGAGAGCCTGATCCGATAGGAAGCTGCATCTGCCTCTAAATGCCATCATTAAAAAGACCAGGAACAACGCATGTCATGAAAAATCACACTAGATTTTAAAAATGTTTTTGCACCAAAATAAACGCAAGCTTCAATTTCAGTGTTTCCACCACCTTTGTACCAATCCTTCGAGTAGTTCTCAGGGAGAAAAGACAAAATTACAAAACGCCTCCTTGATAGGTATTAAATGTACAGATCTGCTTTTAATCCTAAAACAACCCTAAAAGACGGGTGTCATTGAAATGTTACAGATCAAATCGCCAACCATGCAAAGGCCCCTGCCCCAGGTCACACAGCTGGTTAAAAGGGACCCTGCTTCCGAGAGCTACATCACTGACCCTTTCTGTACGTATTTAGGGAGCCGTGTACTCATCACGTGACTCCTAAGAGCCATAATCTGTCGGTTGGCTACTATTAAGAGTGGGTGAACGGGAGCCATGTTACGAAGCTTTGCTGAGCACCAGGAAGATGGCTCTCCTTACCTACCGGTCCATTCAAACCCCACTAAAGTGTGTGGACATTTCTGTGGAAGCTGGATGCTTGCCTGGTGGGGTTGGGGACAGCACATGGACTGGAAAGTGAGGTCAGCAGTGTCACCGGAGAGCAGGGGAGTAAAGGAGACCAGGTGCCTACTGAGACTTAGGAATCGAAACCAGTGCAGAAAGGGAAGGCTTCGTCTCAGGGGAAATCTTAGTTTGCTTAAGACACGGTCTGACCACTGCACAGTCCCTTGTCTCGGCCTCTCAGCAGGACTACAGGCACGTGGCACCATGCCCAGAATCTTCTCTTACTGTATTTCCCAGGCCAGTCTGGAGCTCCTGATCCGGCTGCCTCAGCCTCCTGAGCCGCTGGGACTTGGGGCATCCTGCCATGCTCCAGTTTCAGATTCGCTCAGGGATCAAACCCTAGATTCCCATGTGGTCCCAGCCTCCAGAGCAGCTGCAGTGTCTTAGCAGCCACACCACCATGGCTGAGCCGAGAGAGAATCTTTCATGCCCAACAGGACTTGAGAAAGCACTAACGCCTGGGGGTGGGAAGGAGAAAGGACTACCATCTAAAAGACAGGAGACTAGAGTTGAAGACAAAATGGTCACCAGGATGGGGATGGTAGTCCCTGTCCTCACGCCAGCCAGAAGGTCCATCTTCCACCCTGCGAACGAGGCTGTCACATCCCAGCAGAAGGCAGTCGGACAGTGGGAATGGGCACAACAGGGGGAAATAGTTGACAATTATCAACACCTGCCCTCAGTCTAACTGGGTTCACCAAAGAACCTGACTCTGCAGGACAGTGAGAGCAGGAGGGCATGCACGTGCCGTCCCTGACAGACGGAGACACTTCTCACTGTGAGTGGATGGGCACTCTGCCTTCTACCTGTTAGTCTCTTCCAACTGTAGTTAATGAGATACAGCATCTTTTGTTTGGCATGTTGTGGTAACTGAAGTTCTGGACTGGTAAGCTAAAAATTACACATTGAATGATGACAAGTTTACCAAGATATTGCAAAAGCCTTTTTTGGCCAGTAAAGTGAACTACTTAGTAGGTGGTGCCCAAAATAACTCAAGTGGCCTTCTTTTAAACACTGAGAGAAACCATTTAACTGTTGAAGAAGAGCTGTTACCTATCAGTAAGTGGTCGGTTTTCCTTTAGCAGTTTCAGAGGTACCCATCTTACCATGACTTACTATTCGGGATAAAGTCATCGTAACTGTTATGGGCCATGAAATAGCACATGATGATGAAAGATGCACTGGACAAGAACTAGGAAGCTGAGCTATTTCCATAACTCTGTGCTAATTAGCTACATAACCTTGGAAAATCATTGAACTGTTCTGAGCCTCAATACCTTTATCTATAAAATGGAGAAGCTGAAAAGCTGTAACATTCATTTTCTGAGTTTAAGTTGGGACATTAGCTTATTCTCCAAAAGTAAGAACATTTATCCTGTGCTGAAATGACTTCATTTCTTCCAGATATTGGCTCTCTGCATCATGGTTGCTCTCAGCGATCAGATGAATACCCTCCAGTGGTCCCTAATACAGCCAACCCATCTGATGGTGTATTTCCTGAAAATGCAAAGGAATACAGCAATGAAGAAAACTGATCACCAGTCCCTGCATTATCTGTGACCTCACTTACTCAACACACAGACATGCGGGCTCAATAAAAATTTAGCCGAAATAATTATACTCTCGATTAAATCTGTATTCATTTTCACTCAGGCTCACATAAACCATTCCAGAAATCGAAAGGCTAGGAATCACTAAATCAAATAAGATAACAAAATTCCCTTTTCATTTCCAATAGTTAGGGAGATGTATCTGATGTGTCTAAGATGCTGAGTACAGAATTCTATAAAAAATATATTTTCACACCTGGTGAGTTAGTTTGGCAGATGGACAATCACAAAGGAGTTGTGTACTCGCTGAATAAGTACCATCTATACATTTCGTTTAAAGAGACAGAATGGGGACTGGCATCTTTACAGAACCAATTAGCAAATATATTCATTAAAGTCCCTTTCACACCTCTATTGTCAATTCCAATCATTTATTTATATCAACTAAAATCTGCCTTCATTACTCATTACTGACTATCAAATGCTAAGGTGACTGTACTTCTCTAAATGCATTGCATATAAATCATTCTAGATTTCCCAAGCTATAAGCACTAGGCAAAACTCACATTTCAAGAATGTTTTTAACATGACAGCCCCTTAATTTACATAGAACCATGTAGTCATTCGCCTCTACCTCAGGTCATGCTTCTTCGGTACACTGTCAGATGAACACCCTGGCACATTGGCTGATCAGTACCTCCAGGTGTACCCTGAGTCCTTCTCTATCACGCAGTTAGCCAATCTCTCTAAACTTCGGCTGGCCGTGTCAATCTCTAGTCACTTCTGTTCAATGATTACAACTTCAGGGTAAAACCCGAATTCCTCCCAATAGTGTACAGTGCCCTTCGTGATCTGTATATGTTCCCTCTTCCCTCAGGAGCCATCAGAGCACAGTGCGTAAGAATCAACTCCACAGTCAGATTTCCTGGCTGCAAAATCCCAGACCTGTCACCCACCAGCCATATGACCTTGAACACATTCACACTTCTCTGCGTAGCCCAGAGGTCACCGGGTCGACAATAGCAGCCCAGTTCATTGCGATTTGTATAGCTGTAACAGATGACAAAGTTGGGCCTACATCCTTTCACCTCAATGTGGGTTGACTCCATGACTTAGTTTGGCCAAAAGTACAGTAGCAAAGGTTAGAATGTGCTGGAGGACTGCTGGTCCTGGAAACCTGGACTGTCACGTGAACAGATCCGGGCTCCCCACTGAATGACCTGAGACAGATGACCCAGGCATCTCCACTGCCCCGGTCTAAAGTAAAGCCATTGCCATTCATGTGAGGGAGGCCCCCGAGGTCATCCAGACCACATGATCCGCCACCTAACCGTGGATAAGGGAGTGAATGGCCAAAGTGGTCCAAGCTTGGCCCTTACAAGAAGAATCACAGTAGAGCCCAGACTTGGAAGTGACAGTAAATGGCACACTGTTAGGAATTATGCAGGTAAAGTCAAGAGGTACAATGCAATGAAAGGACCTACTATGTGAAAATCATCGTAAGTACACAGCACCTGTAAATAAAGCTATGGTAAGTATAACTCGGTAGTCCCCACATTCTGCTCATATGTCGCCCTCTGGTACTGACACTCCTACATGCTCATGGGCTTTTCTGAAGTGTGTGAACCTGCACTATCATCACCCTTACCCTCACATGGCACACATCTAATCCTCTCAGCCTAACTGCATCCACGTTTGTGGGTCATTTCCTGAATCCATTCATGTGGTATGAATGTCCCATCTGTGGATTCTGGAGAACTCTGTGCTTACCCTGTGGTAGGATGCCCATTCTGCTCTGCCATCTCCTACAGACTTGTCGTACACATCATGCCACAAGCCCCTGAAGGCAGAGGCTATGTGGCCGCTGGGTGGCAGTGTTCCTTTCAACTCCCCTTTGCTGTGGTGCTTAAGTCAACCTCGAAGGAACCAGACTTGACCATCCAAGAGAAAAATCTCTTAGGTTTCAAAGGCCAAAGTGTTTTACAATATCCTTCTAGACCACCTCGCTGTTGTGAGATTTTAAACATAATGTGATTCTGGGGCCGGTAGGTGGCATGGTGGTTAGGGGCACTAGATTCCCCACATGGCTAACCATGGTTCAGGTCCCGAACATGGGGGCTTGCTTTCTTACTTTATGTCTCTGTCTCTCTCTCTCTGTGTCTTACTCTGGTCAAATTGAAAATAACTATAATGATAAATAAACAAAATAACTTTTAAAAAATAATGTGATTTTACCTATATTTCTATTAAATGTTACCTCTTTTTTAAACCATTGCTCCTACTAATGTTTTTATTTTAATTTATAAAATGTATTTCTTCCATGAGATTGAGAGAAGCAGAGACACAGGCCAGAGGTAGATGCACCCAACACGATCTTTACAGTCACCCTGGCCCCAGGCTCGGTCAGCCAGGATGGCAGTGTTTGCATGAAGAGCAAGCAGAGCAACCTCAGCACACGTGAGCCTCCACCTTCCACTCGGCATCATAGCATTACGGTACTTACCGTCCTGCCAGTATGGCAGGCTTTTCTTGTTTTTTTTTTTTTTTTTTTTGAAAACATTCGTGTGTCACTAACATTAGCTCCTCCTTTAAAATGTGTGTCATTCACATGATGTGTGTGTTTTCCAGAACGTCATGGAGAAATCACTGGTACACATAAACATCGAAGGGAAGTGGGCAAAATAACTACCTTGAGAACGATGGCCATTCTTGCGGCATTCTCATCACGAATAGTAACTGCACTTGGCCACGCTCACGTTTCTTCATTTTGATCAAAATATGTAAAGAAAGAATTAACTCAGACAAAGCATCTCTTAGTCCAATAAGCTAGTAACTCTTTCCAAAAATGAGATTAGGCTAGTTTGAAAGGACTTGCTTTTAATTAACACATTAGGATGGTTAGTGACCATTGCAATTTTTTTTCAAATGCTCAAAAGCCATCTGTCTCATAATTTTTACTAGAATTTTTTTGAAGGAGAAACTGAAACAATTTATTATTTGATAAAGCCAAATGAATGCTCAATCAATTTAGAAAATAAGAATAATTTTTCCCTTCTCCTGACACCTTTGTTAGGCTCAATAAAGTATCAAAAATGTGAACAGCACTGAACTGCAACAGAACAATCTATACAAAAGTTAAAACAACAACAATGACTAAATCTATTGAGCTCTGACTGTGTGTTAGATACTACACTAAGCTTAGTCAGTATACAAAGTCATTCAGTCTTCAGAATAACCCTACAGGGATTCTGCTATGGTTATGTTCAAGTTACAGGTGAAGAAACAGGTACAGAAAGGGGGGTAACTCCCCAGTGTCAGCACAGTCTGCTGTCCCAGGTCAGGTGGTGCTGCCGTGGAAAGCAATGGCCGGAAAAGCTGACCCACGTGGGAAGGTCCAGGTTCATGTCTGGAGACCTCTTAGTATGGCTGCCGGGCACATCATATGCCATGATCAGAAACTGGCAGACTGTGGCATTAGGACTCTGGTGGAGGTACTGTCACTAATTCACGGGGAAAATAAATCTTAAAAAATAAACAAATAAAAAGTCTGTCTGTCTATGGCTTGAAAGGCATTGGTCTTTCATTCTGCATGTAATCCCAAACTTCATATGAGCTGCGAAAATTCTGGTAATTTTTTGTTACTTGGGACATGACTCTCATTTCACGGGAGAGAAAACGGGATGAGTTTATAATGGGCACCAATGTGCTCTGCACTGCAGTCCAGCTGTCAAATACAGGGCTGCAGGGATGAAGCACCATGACATTGAAGAACATCATGACACTGAATGATAAAGATCTTCATGAGCTAAATCCTTCCAGACGACTATGCAAGTGGAGGCACCATTGTGGCCATTCCGGTGAGTTGCACTCCCTGTACCTGAAGAGTGCATACTCCCTACCAGCCACGCATCATGGAGAACTCTAAGAGGCAAATGTGGACTCACATCTATTCTGGTTGTGACTGCTGTCCTTCCTTGAAGCAGGAGCTTCCATTGAGTCTGAACTGATTATTTCCGTCAAACAAATGGCTGAATTAATGCAGTCACCCCGCTGCTTGACAGACCCATCTGGCCATCTGATGTAGAACTGTCCAGTGAGTGTACGTGGTGACCGACAGTACTCTACTGGCGAGAGGCAGCTGGCAAAGAGGAGCTACTCGACAATGCAGGGCTAAAGCTAAAGGACGGCGTGTGGCGGTTTATACCATGGAAAAACCATCCTATGCCGACATGCTACGTGCTCACACAGGACATAACCCAATGCTTCCTTTGATTTCGGTGACTCTGCTATGATCTGACATCCTGCATAAGACAGCTGGTGTCACTGGAGTTCAGATGTATTCTGAGATGCTAATCAGTTGTTATGAAGCCTATTGAATATGTCAAAATTCATTTTAAAATATTACCCAGTGTGACAAACCCATCCTTACTCCTTTCAAAAGATCCTTGTATCCAATTTCCAAACCTAATCATTCTTAGTTGCACAGAAGGAGACAGACTGCCCTGAATCTTCCCAAACTTGAAATGCACACATGCAGGAAGACACTGGCATGCAGGGAAGTACGCTTTGAAGTGATGCTTTTTGTCCGGGCAGAGAACATACATGGACATATTTCAATGTTTGCCTTGCCTCTAGTAGTGAATTCTGACATTTGCAAATGGTAGTGAAGGCTACAGGCAGTAAAAGCACAATTACATATCTGACAATCGTGTCATCTGGTTAAACATTTTGGATATTACTAAGAGCTGTGTTGGATCTTGCCACAAGAGGTGTTTTGAGAAACTGGGTGATGACAGCCACGCATCACGATGATTTATGGTGCCTGTGACAGCATTCAATTAAAGTGTTCTTAACTGATTTTAATTAATTGAAAAACAATGTTAGTTTGGGAAACATGACTTTACCTCGGAGGATGACATTCTGATTAAATGGAGAACAGCACTGGCATAAAAGCCCAGAATTAAAAAGAGGGAATTAAAACAAAATGGGTTTTTCCTCTTGATCCTCTAGGAAACAGCTAGAAATACACTATTCCAATGAGCAGTCCAGGAGTACCGACACAAGGATTGCAGATAGGGAAGATGAAAACATTGCACTAGCTCTCACGGAGGTCCTGATATGGGAGGAGCTGCCCGGTACCTTCTGAAAGCTCTGATCTGCTCTTTTTATCCCAGGGTGCTCCCTCTCTGCTCCTCTGCACAGCTCCGCAAATTGCTGGTCTTCCAGGTTAGTGAAGACCTGAATTAGTGTATATTAAATTCTGTACAGTTTGTTATTTTAACATTATGAAACTAGCTAGAGCTCCATGCCCAGCGTGTGTATTTGGTGAATACTTACTGAACATCAGGATGTTCTCCGCCCATCCACACCGAGTGTCCGCTCTCTGGAAAGCTCATCCATGCATTATCTCATCTGGACCCCACAACAGGCTACAAAGAAGTGGATATTGGCATCCCCGTTTTAGAGATGAGGATTTAAAATTTTCCCGAGTTTAAGTAATTTGTCCAACCAAGATTATACAAACCCAGCGTCAGAGTCTGAACACATGACTATAGTCATATGACACACGATTCAGAGAACTTATCACTCCTCTGCAGAGATGACTAACCAGAATCCATGGCCCCAAGAACTCAGCACAGTGTCCAAAGCCTGTCCTAGTATTCTCTGAAATAATTTTTCTGGCTTCATGAGCCACTATGTCCCTACGCACCCCCACCAGTACTGCATCTGTCTGTAGATACCCACATACACCACTCCCATGCCACCCACCCTGCTCAGCGTCCCCACCTGTTCACTCCTACTACCCAGCTGGATTCAGCTCAGGGGCCTGTTGCAAAAACAGCATCCTCCACGGAGCTTTCCCCACTAGCCCTGGGACAACTTAGTTCCTCTCTAGGTTCTGCGGGCTGTTTATATCTATCGTATAATCAGCTACGTTAGGGTGGACACTCTCTTTAGCCCCATTAACCCAGTAAGCTGTGTGTCTAAGAGCAATGCCATCTGACCTTGTTTGAGAGACAACACATCCATGTCGTCCCCAGAATTCATATGTTGATCTCCTAACCTGAAGTGTAACAATATTTTCAGATAATGCTTTAAGGAGGTAATTACAGTTAAATAAAATTATAAGAGTGGGTTTTTTTTAACTTTACTTCCCCCCCCCCCATAGGGCACATGTGCTCACTAGAGAAAGAAACAGAAAGTGAGAAATCACCCTTCAAGGGGTGGCAAGGTGGCAATACTGTAGTCCCTTTTCCATTCTCCTCTCTGGATTTTAGACATGAACACACATGCGCCTGAAGTGATTTTCAAGCAACTGGATCCAGGAAGCGAACTGTGGGTGGTCATGTGAGAGTCCAGAGCCTTAACCACCAGGCCACCTGCTGGTCCCTAAGAGAGGGATATTAATGAATATATCTAGTGTCCTAAGCAGCAGCAGCAGCAGCAGCAGCACCAAGGGTGCTCACATGGAGCAAAGGTCATGAAAGCACACAGGTGCATCTAGAATGTGTTTGGCCTCATCAAGCTTTGTAAATTACTTGTGAATTCCTGAAGGTCTAATAACTTCAAATAATTGGGGAATAGCAATTATGCTTCTCCTTTTTCATTTACTTTATATTGAAAGCCTTTTTTAAAATATATATTTTAAAAATAATGTATTTTTCACATTGTATTAGATACAAAAATACAAACAAAATAAAGTTAAGCTTTTTCAAAGTTTATTTCTTCCATGTATAAGAGAGACAGTATCCCAGAGTCTTCACACCAGGATCCAGGACTCCAGCTTCAGCCAGCCACAGATCACTGCACACGCATGTCCACTGCTTTCAGGATGTCTCTGGATGTGAGCAGGGCCTCCCCATATGGGCCAGCCCACCAAGCACTGAGTTTTACTGCACCACACCTGGCCCCCGAAGATCATGAGATCATTCGCTGCCATGGCACTGTGGTCTTTCTAAAAAAAGATCCTGGAACTAATTATTTTATTTAACTTTATTTACTTACTTATTTTAATTTTACAAGAGAAGGGGACAGAAGGAGAGATGGAGAAAAAGAGAGGAAGAGAGAGGGAGAAAGAGAGAGAAAGAGACAGAAAGAGAGAGAGAAAGCAAGCCACCAGGTCCAGGACTCGAACCACCATGGTCATCCACGTGGGAGTCCAGCACCATTAACCACCACACCATCTGCTGGCCCCGATCATAGTAACTTTCAAGGGATTCTTGAGCAAATTGTCTAAGTACAAAAATCAAGTTATCAGAATCTAGGCTGAGATATGAACAATATTGAAAAGTACCAAAACCACAGTTATCAAATATTTCCTTTAAAAATTATACTGTAATTGGGACCAGCAGTTAGTGCAATGGCTATGTTACTGGACTCCCATATAGTAGATCACGGTTTAAGTCCCAGACGCAGTGTCTTAAACTCACACCAGGCGTGTGTGTGTGTGTGCCCAAGATCCCGAGAGGAGAATGGAGAAGGGATTGCGGTATGGCCATCTCCCCGGGGGGTGATTTCTCACTTTCTGTCTGTCTCTCTCTGTCTTTCTGGCAAGCACACGCACCCGATAGCAAAACCCTCTCCAAAAAAAAAATATGTATATATATATATACTCTAATTAATATTTTTTCATTGAAAAAAATGACTTAGAATGTCATTCAAAATCAGTACACTAGATTGAAGAGTCTCCAAATTCCCTCTGATTATCTGTAATAGAACCACATGGAATGCTTGTTTAACATGCAAATTATTGGGCTCCACCCCAAAAAACTGAATAGATAAAATAAGCACCCTAGCAGGACCAGCAGATGGCAAAGTGGTTATGTCACTGGACTCCCACATGGCCAACTATGGTTCTAGTCCCAGATCCAGTTGCTTGAAAATCATGGCAAGCATGTGTGCATGCATACCCAAGACCCTGGGAGGAGTGGAAAAGGGACTGCAACATGGTCATCCACGGGGTGGGGAGGGAGATTTCTCACTTTCCCTCTCACTGCTTCTGTCTCTCTCTCTCTCTCTGGCAAGTGCTTGAGCTCTAAGGCAAAACAAAAAACAAACAAAGCAAATTCTAAAAAATCAGCACCCTAAGAGAAGCTTATATCTTTTAAAGTTTAAGACTACTTCTACAATACTAGGTTAAAAAAATGGAACTTTTGTTAACAAAAATGTGAGAGGAATTCCCGTATTTTGGTCTAGACAAGCAATTTTGGAAAGCTAGTCAAAACAACTATCTATAGTAACCTTTGGGGCTAATACTTATTTTCAACTTTCTTGCATTGTTTCCAAGGAGATTCACACTTAACCAGTCAATATTCACGTTGACCAATGAAGGCGATGTTTGCAGGCACGTATTTCATAGTTAGCATCGCCAAAGACCCACAATAGCTAAGAATGTGCATCCGCTGAGAGGGAAAACAAACTACACGAGGGTTCTGGGTGTTGTTCCTGAGCAGGGGATGCGATGACCATGTCAACTGAAGCTGGGCTCAAATCCTCTGTCCTTGATGATTCTGCCCCAGAAATGTGAGGGCTAGAAATCACTGCAGTTTCTTCTCTGCAAGTAAATGACTTTGTTGCAGTGTCATTAATTTGAGTCATGCCTCAGTTTCTAATGGCACAAAGAGGTGTGGCATTATCTGTTGAAGATATTTCGTAGTTTTATCAACAGTACTAGGGAGAAATGTTCACCTGTTGGAATATCCATTTTGTAAGATAAATAATAACGTGATTGAATGTATGGAAGAAAACAAAATGGAAATAAATAAATACATGAATAATAAAGCTACTGGTGAGAACAAAGCTCTCTTTGTCGCAGCATCATTGCCTGTGGGTACCAAACACTGGGGAATTTCACAGGCATGGAAAGGTCCAGAATGGTTCACTGTGGAAGAGCAAGAGCCCAGGGTGGGGATCAGTTCTCAGCCTGAGTGTTTGTGCAGGGCGGTTTATCTGGAGGCACCAGGGACAAAATGAACACTAAGCAGACACAGCTGTCTCACCATCACTAAACCTATCATCCACCCCACCTGACCCTCTCTGCTCTTCAACCAGCGGGAACACAGGCTTCCTGTCCTGTGAATTTCAGTGTGATGACTCCTTCCTGTTAAGGACTAAAACACCCATGACACAGAATAATCGTTTCAGACTCACGCATCATGGTCATGTTTGTAATTCTAGTATAAATACGAACCATGCATCCACTGACGTCAAAACCATCGCTTCCAGGAAACTGTCATTTTGTACGTATAAATATTGATTGAGCTTCGGTCCTCACTACCAGATGGCGGACCTGTGCAAGTCTAACACAGCTGACAAGATTTAAGCAGACTATCACTCACTGACAGCCACCGGAGACCGCTGTGAAGGCCAAAGTTTTTATTTCAAAACTAAGTAATGTGAGTTGACAGCCGAAGTGTAAATAGGGCCCAAATGAACAGACTTGTTAATTGGGCCTCCCGGTGGTAGTTGTTAAGCCTAGGACTGGTTGGTCATAAAACATGTTCACATGTCTATAGTTTAGCTACACATGTGCCCTTGGAGCCAAGTCCAACGTGGGCCCAAGAGGGAACATGACATTATGTTAATGAACAAGAACTCGGTCGTGTCTGCTCAACACCAGACTTTGTTATTCCTCAACGATAACACACACTCTGGACAAAGATCCATGACACACAAAATCAGGTGCTAAAATAATCCTGCCCTCTAAGCTTGTGTTCACGGATGCGTGTACACTGTTACATGGAAACGGCTTAAAACAGTTCTGTTGCCTCTACTGCCAGCATCTTCTTCTTACTAGTCAGTGTAGAAGGAATAGTTGAAGTGGTACAGAAAAGCTGCCTCGAAAGCAAATGAAAAGTGGATTAACACAGGTTTCTGCGCGTCCCCTCCATACCTCGACATAAGTCAATAATTAGGACTTGCCCTTTCATACGTTCCAAATGAAAATTTCAGGAGGCTCCCCCCACAGTCTTTTCCATTACAATCAATGCTGCGCTTCTGACATTGAATCAATATTAATTGTAAAATCCCAGCATGGCATTTCCATACGCATGTGTAGGAAGGCAAGGTCAATTTTGTCCCGCGGCATTTTTCCCTCACCTACCCCAAAGACTACACAAGTGGAAATGCAAGGTTAATTAAACCAGGTACACTGCAAACGAGGATGCAACATCTACCTCTCCTTTCTGTTTCAGACTCCCTCATTTATATGTCCTGGAGCTCAGACTTCTCTTCCTGCTCCCAAGCCCTCCTTTCCACTCTGTTTGGAACCTTTCTCACGTAACTAAGGAGTAACTTTCAGGTCTTCCCACCCCGCATTGGTAACTAGTACCAGTCAAACAGAAATGTCACCACCACTTTCTAGAGTCCTGAAGACTACCTGCTGCTTGGATTACTGAGACCTCCTCACCTAAAGTCCCTGGGAATAAAACACTCCTTAGATTAGAAGACAAATCTAATCTAGGGTAAGGGCTCTGGTCTAGACCAACTTTGGCCAGCTAAAAGGAGCAAAGTATATTATTTGTAAAGTACACTACCTCAGAAAGAGTCCTATGTTTGAATCCTAAGCTGTGACATGGATAGAGGATCACTTTATTTTCCCAACTACGAAATGTTTGTACTAATGAACTCCAAGATTTGACAAAATAAATGCAACAACAATACAGCACAGAATGAATCTGATCTATCAAAGATATTTTAAAATTTTTTTAAAAGATATATTTTAAATTTCCCATTAAACGATTTTAATCTATTTCAAACATAAATGGAAATTCAGACTTAGAAAAATGCCTTACCATTCCATAAGTGTGTTCCAACTTAAGCAGATATTTTCTGTGAAAATCCTCAACGTCACATATCAGAGTTAATTCATTACAGTCGTGATTTCAATCCCTCTACCTAAATCAGAAATAGTCCCCTCTGAAAGTACTTGGGAAGAGTTACTAAGATGGGTAGAAACAACAGTTACTAATATTTCACTAAGGACTTAAGTAAATTCACTCAAACACTTTTAGAAATCATACTCTCATAATTATTTTTTTAGTATTTTTTAGAGTATTCAGGTGAAGCCACAGGAAATCTTAACATGTTAGAACTTATAACATCTGTCCCTTTAAGAACCAACTGAAATGTTCATAAAGTTATTTTTGAACCTGCAAATATAATGAGTAATCTTGATAAACTGTGAAAAAAATTCAGTGGATATCTTTAAGCAAGTTCCATTAGTTTATAATGCATTTAAGCTATTTCAACAATAAACAAAAATACTTGTCATCATTCCATAGCTCATAACTTTACATTTTTCAACTCTCTCTGTAGTCTAAACAAACATATTATTTTCACGCTATAGGTTAAAAAAATGACAACATCAACAAAAAAACCCTTAACTATCTTTACATGGAAGAAATGCTTACTTATATAAAGTTTAACAAATGGATTAATATATCCCACAGAAAGCCATGCTAACTTAATCATATTTTTGCATGCTGAGAAAAAGGTATTATTTATCCTCTTTTAAATATATGCATTATGTTATGATATAGTATATTTAGATAAATATTTTAATTCTTCTGCCACTATGCATGTGTGTGTGACACACACACGTACATACAGATGGCTTGGAATTTAAGCATGAAACTTTAGCGCTAAATAATGCACTCTGCAAATAATTGACTATACATGCATCGTGGCAGGAAGAATTTCCCGAAGTCAGGGTATCCAAGTGGCCATTAACAGACCTGGGATATTTTACTAGAAAGCTGACTCCCTCCAAGAGGGTTGATTTCCTGGGTCTCTTGGTTAAAGGAAAAGGACTCTCTGCATGCTCTTTTCTACTTTTTTTCCTCCGCAACCCCATGTATTTAATTTTAGAGAATCTCTGAGCATAAAAGGAAGGGATTTAGGGGAGAACAGAATGGCCTGACAATGATTGTTTCTTCATGATATTCAATTAAAATGTGCCCTGTCATTCACAGCCATCCACCCCATCCCTCCCACGTGAAGTGCCACAGAATAAACCTAACCCTTCCTTCAAACGCGCTCAAATATTTGATGACAGCTTATCATGATTTGCCTACATCTTCAGTAAAATGAAAAGGCTGAAATTATTCCCATTTCATGAAGATGACCTTCAAAGTAAAGCTGGATCATGGGGAAAAAAAAAAAAAGCCATCAGAGGCCCTGCTCCAATTCTCCAGCCTAAAATAATATAATACATTTCTGTGGCTTTCAAACTAATATAAATGAATATAATAACTTCCTTTTGTTCATGGCCGATTACATTATATTACAACAGCACGACTTCCAGGGCTAGCATGCAAAAGTAATTTATTTTTCTCCCACATCTGTAACTATTTGGGAGAGCAGCTAAGGCTTCGTAATTATGCTGCAGACACAGTAAATAGAGCCAGCCAATAGGTCACCCTGTGTCTATAGTTCAGGGAGAGAACAATTATTTTATCCCATAGAATTTGCATCCAACATTTCATATAGAAAACTAAAGAGAAAGACATAACACTGGCTTACGGAATTACTACAGCTTTTTAATAATCACTTTTTTTTTTCTGTATGACAGCTTTTCTGCCTGAAATAGGAAAACACACACACACACGGTATAAAAGATACGCTTGAATAATTTTCATTAAAAAGCCATTTCCTTTTAGGTAGTGGTTCATTTTACTTTGTCTGACATAGATTAAGTTATTAAGAAATTAGCTAAAATTGCTGGCACGTCATTCAATTCTTCTTTCTCTCTCTTCACTCTCGCTGTACAGAAGCAGTTTTCCACCATCTGAAGAATGGGCAGTCAGGAGCCAGGGTTTTCTGCTTTGATCCACAGACACTGCCAGCATAGTGTTGACTCCTCAGTGGACGAAAACCCATGGTCAAAAAACACAAATCAGTAACAAGCAAGGATCTTCTCTGGGAGCCATGTCTGTACCAGAGAGGCCACTGAGAAATAGGACCAGCGTACTTGTGGTTTTAAAAAAATATATTAGTGGAAAAGAGGAAACATCAAAATGATTCTCTAGTGATGCAAAGAGAAAAAAAAAAAATCAAGTTCATGGCAATTTTACCTGCCAATCAAAGGATTCTGTCTAGACGTCCCTTGTTTTAGAAGTCAAATCTCCTCATGGGGAGATCGATGTGAGCCCCTTGAGAAATGCAGTCTAATAGTCTTTGTTTTTATAGCATGAAAGAGCCTCAAAATGTACAAAACAAAATTAAAAGCACCATGACAAGGACAAACAGCTCAGACTGATAATGAAGTACAACTAGGAGACCCTGGGAAGACGGAAGGGGCCTCTAGAGTAAAATGGTTTTTAGCTGACCATTTGCATTTTTGCACTCATTTCATCCTGGTAATGACTGAGATTAACTAAGAAGCACATTAGCATTTTTCCTGCGCAGTCTGCTTGCGTGCTTGCTTTCTGAAGGCCTGCCTCATCCGAGCTGCTCACACGAGCTGCCTCATGGTGGCCAATTGATTTGAGATATTCAAGCCCATCACCTTCGGTATGATTAGCAACAGGCACAGGAAGAAGAGACACTCAACTAGTAAATTCGCATGACTGCGCAACTTGTGCGAAATAACAGGACATCCGGGCCTGAGGTCAGAGTGAAGATCATGAAATTCTGAGTCACTCTACCTCAGATCTAAATGTCAGTCCAGCACGTATGGGCTCTGAGGCCGTGGGAAGTTCATTTCAACTCTGAATTTGCGCTGTCCAACCTCAGCCAAGTATGCCTGCTGAGTGCTGGAAACAACGGCTAGTGTAAATGAGGAGATGAATTTTAAATCTCATTTCGCTTTAATTAATTAAAATTTAAAAGTAAATACAGTACTCAATTATTGGACAAACTTAAGCACATTGGAACCAATTGCATATGTAAATCAATTGTTTCAACTGAACATTTTGTGAAGTCGAAACACAGATCAAATAAGTATTCCCAGTGACAGTTTAACATTCAAATTGAGATACAGTTTATGTGGAAATGGGCACTAATTTCAAAGACCTAGCCGAAGAGTGGAATACATCTCATAAACGATATTTTATATTGATTACATGTTAAATAACAGCATACATTGAGTTAAATGATGCATATTTTTAAAATTAATTTTACCTGCTTCTTTTTAGCTTATTTTTAAAAAATTTGCTAGAGGGCACATGTACTCATTGGAGAGAGAGAAGATAAAGCGAGAAAACACCCACTGCAATCCCTTTCCCAACTCTTCCTTCGTCTGAGGTTTTGGGCACACACGCACACAGGCCTGGTGTGTTTCTCAAGCCTCTGGCTCTGGGGCTTAAACTGTGCAGCAAGCCATGTGGGATCCTGCTGTTCTTCTTCTTGCCCCCACCCAGGGAGAGATTTTTTGCTACTGGGCATGTGTTTGCCAGAGAGACAGAGTGACTGGGAGGGAAAGTGAGAAATCACCCCCTGGGAGGATAGTCATGCTGCAATCACTTCTCCTCCATTTTCCACTTGAAATTTTGGGCAAAAACACACACAGCATAAGTTTCAAGCCTCGGGATCTGGACTCAAACCACATTTGGTCATGTGGGAGTACAGTCCCTTAACCATTACACCACCTACTGGCCCTTGGGGATCCAGCTGTCTTAACCGCTATGCCAAAAGTTTTGTTTTTTAAAATCACTTTTAAGGTGGCTATTAGAAAATTAAAAATTACACATGTGACTTTATGTGTGGCTTGCCTTATGTGTCCAAGAGACAGTACTACTACAAGTATTACCTATCCACAAAATGGGAGGATAAGTAAAAACGGGTCATCTGCCCATTGTAGACTTTCATAAAATATAAAACACAGGGGCTAGCAGGTGGTGTGGTGATTAAGGCACTGGGCCCCCACTTTGCGGACCGTTATTCAAGTCCTGGCCCTGGTTTGCTTTCTCACTTTTCTTCTCTCCCTCTCTCTTTCTCTTTCTCCAGTGAATGCACATGCCCTATAGCAAAATCTGTAAAAAGAGAAAAATAAATAAAGGTTGAAAAACTAAAATACACATACATAAAGCTTATTCTCCAGCATCTGGAATACCATTCATAATTAGTCATTTTCATTAATATTCCCTCGTGCAGAAGATGGTTTACCCATCTCTAGCAACATGTAATACCTTAGAATCCAAACACACTTTCTGAATTTCATAGACCATTAATCTTTTCTTGTCTCTTCAACATTTTGGAATATGAGACATTCATGAATGTTTTATATGCATTCTCCGAAGTAGTAAAGAAATTTTTGAAAGATTAACTCACCCTCCATTGTGCTTTCAGATAGCATCCTGTCAAAGTCTCGGTGTTCGGGGACCAGCAGTTGGCGTAATGGCTATGTTGCTGGACTCCCATTTCAACTGTATTTAGTTCAGCCTTCCCCTTTCATAATGCAGGAAACATCCAGAATCCAAAAGAAAAGGAAATAGTAGAGAGATTGGGTTTCTCCCAAGGAAGGATTTTCCAGATCTGGCTCCCAGCCCATCAACACTTGGAGACTCAGAACTTCTCTCGGTCCTTATAACCCCCTGACATCACAAGAGGCTCAGTGCTAAGTACGTATCTCAGACATGGGACCAGCAGCTGGTGTAATGGTTATGTCACTGGACTCCTATGTAGTCGACTACAGTTTGAGTCCCAGACCTGGTGGCTTAAATTCACGCCGGGTGTATGTGCGCCCAAGATCCTGAGAGGAGAATGGAGGAGAAAGGACTGCGGCATGGCCATCCTGCCTGGGGGATAATTTCTCGCTTTCAGTCTTTCTGTCTCTGTCTTTCTGGTGAGTACATGTGCCTTACAGCAAAAACCTCTCCAAAAACAATAATAATAATAATGAAAACCATGCACTCATATTGAGACCTCCAATTACAATCCAACACCACAGAGCTTAGTCCTATTTCTCTCCCTTTCTTTATATATAACTTTTTCTAATGGGGAGAAAGCCAGCTATTATTACCTACAAAATACTGACTATTTGTTCAGTCTTAGGATCTTCAAAGTAGTTTCATTATTGCTAACCCAACCTCGATGAGCAGCCAAGGTATTAACTACAGGGCAGTATGTATTTGCCCAGAGTTCCTTTTAGTCTTTGGTCTCATGGAATCCAGCCAAATATTGTCTCTCAAAGTTACTTAGGTTGGTTCTTTTCTTCCTTCATGTAGTTGTTTAAGTCATGTGAAAACAGTTCAGTTCAATTATTACTGCTGGTATTTCCTTTGGGTCCCACCCACAGCCCGATTAATTTAATCTATTTTTAGATGTACAAAAACAAGCTACACTAGTGGTACAACAAAAGAAGTGCTGTTCCCTGATCATTTCTACTATCCATGTCCTTTTTCTCTCTACCTTATATTCCTGCATCCACTTTCTACATGTCAGTCATCTAATTATTGCCTGAATTCTCCTTCCTATATATATTTTCTATACAGTTACAGATTCATGCACACTTTCACTAATCCTTTTTGTATTAAAGAATAGCTCATTGATGCCCTTTTGTATTCTCCCTTTTCAGTTAACAGTATATTCTGAAAATCACTCAATAGCAATCAATTCACATCAATATCCTTCTTCACTCTTTCTTTTGGATGTATAGTATTCCACTGTATAGATATACCATAATTTACTCATCCACTCTATCTGTGGACAGTTACTTCCAATTTCTTGCAATTGTAAACAATACTGCAATAAATAATCTTATACGCATGTGTTTTGATATTGTTGAAAAGAGATATTTCACATAAATTTCTAGAAGTGCAAATCAAAAGGTCAATGCATGCTAGCTTTACTATGTATGGCCAACTTTTCTTTCAGAAATGCTGTGCCAGCCTGCATTCATACCAGCAACAAATGACAGTACAAGGCTACACATATTTTTGTTGTTATTCTAACACATGCTCTTCACAGCACAGAAATCACCTAAAAAGGAAGGGGAAAAGGAAATAAAAAGAAGAGGAAAGAAGAATTGGCCCACCCAATGGTCTGAACACATCACTCCCCAGGTTTAAAATAATTGGTAATTCCTTACTCTTGTGAACTGGAGCTTGTATGCATTTGAAAGTTTGTATGCATTTGCAAGGCCCTTTCTAGGTAGCCTTGAGGTCAGCTTCACCTTAGCATCTTCCTCCAGCCACCCCTCTCATAGGACCTGACATTCCTCAAACATTCTATAATCAGTTTATTTTCTCTCACTCTTCCTTTCACTTGCATTCCGTACCTGAACCCATCATAACTTACCTAGTATACCTTAGTCCCATCTGCCTTCAAGCTCAAGCAGTCCTGCTTCCTCAGAACAGGCTTATAGTTTACACATTCCTTCGTGCTGCAGAAGTTACCACTCATACCACATTGCCTGCAGTGGACCCTACTTGGTGTAGCTGGCTTCAGGCAAATCTGAAGAGTGAGGCTTCAAGTTGTGATAGTGTGGACATTACTTGGCTCTATGGTGAAGCCCCAGTACTGCAGGTGCTCCAGTTTTCACAGGGATAAAGACTGAGTAAACAATGAAAATAACACTGCACTTCATTCAAAAGCATACTTCTCTCTCCTATATTCTTCTAGTCTAGTGGTTTATTAATGTTCAAGTACCACTTCTCTTAATAAACACACTTTGAAAGAGCAGACGCCAATACTTAAACCCAATCCTGCCAACTATACATCCTCCCAACACTTTTCTTTGATGTTGTCTGGAAATATGCTTTATTTTCTCAGGATATTCTGCAACCATTGCTGCTATTGAACCCATATGCGTGAGCCCTACTCTACATGCACATACTTTCCCCACTCCCCTTCTCCACTTCTTGTAGTATCTGAGGAAACAAAGGGCAATCAAGAAGATGATGTCTATGCAGTCAATCCACCTTCTGACAAAGAAAAAAGGAGCAGTGTAATCTGCTGAGATAGTAACTTGTATTTGATTTGGGCGCCATAGAAGCCCTCACCAACCCCTGCCTCCAATGCATACACTTGAGAGAGTACCTACATCTTTGAATCTAAGAGGAAGGACCTTCTCCTTTCCCAAGTAGATCTAACAGGTAGTACTTTATAAAAACATACATTCGAGCCAGTTGGTGGCATCGTGGTTAAAGCAGCTGGATCCCACGTGGCTGACTGTGTGGTTAGAGTCTTAGACCTGGCAGCTTGAAAAACATGCCAGGTGTGTGTGCCTGCATACCCAATATCCCAAAAGGAGAATGGAGAAGAAGGGATTGTGGAATTGATGCAGGGTGTTTTCTCTCTCTCTCTTTCTCATTCACTGGTGAGTATGCATGCCCTGTAGCAAATTATACACACACACACACACACACACACACACACACACACACACAGTTCACAGAGCCTAAGTTTAGAGGTCAGCTGAATAGGGGATGCCTAGGAGTGGGAGAAGCCAGAGTGGCTCAGCTGGGGAGAAAGGCTGCCTTCCCTGAGACTAGAAAGGAGCCATGGTTGAGTACCAATTTTAAAGGAGGATTGCTGAAAAAGTAGATCTCAATGTTCTCACCTCACACACCAAAATTATGTCTATTTTTGGGATGACAGATGTGTTAACTAACTTGTGATAATCATTTCCCAATGTGCATGTATACCAGATCATATCTGATTCTTAATCATATTATTTCTATCTACTGTATCTCAATAGAGATGGGGGGAAATTTATAAACAAAGTAAAAATTAAAAATTATAAGTTCAGGGACCAGCAGGTCATTAAGGTGCTGGAGTCCCACAGAGTTGACCACAGTTTAAGTCCTGGACCCAGTGGCTTGAAAAACATGCTGGATGTCTATGCATGCATGACCAAAATCTCAAGAGAAGAATGGAGGAGAAGTGATGGCAGCATGGCCTTTCCCCTAGGGGATGACTTCTTGCCTTCTGTCTCTGTGTACCTCTCTGATGAGCATACATACCCTCTAGCAAAAAATTAAAAAATGTATAAGTTCAAGTTGCTTTATTGCCATCTCTGAAAGCGTTGACCAATGTCCAATATTGCAATGCTATGATAATTAGAACAAAATTTTTCCACTAGAAATGAATTAATAGCTGAAGTTCTGAATATGCAGCATACACTAATCCTGGTTTTAAAAATCCCTAATGGGCTTTGTAGCAATGCAATTTGGCAAAGTGAGTAAAATCCTCACATAATAGATAAAGGTAATTAGAGATGCAGAACAAATTCTTTTTAAATGCCCTGCGTGCAACTCGGACACTCCAGTTCCTTCTTCAGAAATGGGAGAACACTGAAGGAAATAAACACAACAAATCAAGAAAAGAATGAGAGAAAGTCGAACTGTATCACACAAAGGGATCTGGGACTTGAGAGTTCTTAGAATGCCTTCTAGCTCTTTTGGCTTTACCAAAATCTCCCAAGATATTGGCCACCTTTTAATTAATGCATCTTTCCATAGAGCAACAGCCTAACTGCAGGTTAGATGCAAAGATGGGGGGAAGGCAACTCACAGGTAGGAATAAAAGAAAACCGGGGGAAGAGTATTTCAGGGACAAGGCAGCCTTTTTATTTTTATTTGTTGACAGGTCTGCACAGATCTCCTCTCATACCTAGAAGTGATATTTCAAGGAAGTACACGTCCTCTTCAGTAAATGAAGAATAAATCTGGTTTATATCAAAAATCAGTACCCAGTTAGACTCAAAACTGAAACTCACCTTCACAGCAAATGTGTCGCTCTGAATTACAGCTATCACTGCTTAGCCAAAATTCAACAACACATGAGATAGAAATAGAAAAATGGAATGGACAAAATGGAATTCAGAATCGAGGAATATTGAAGGTGGAGTGCCCTGAAGGGCACACAATCCACCACCCACCTCAAGTCAAGCTTAAAGCAGCAGAGCCCCCCCGCGAGATGTACGCAAAGTGTCTGAGAGCAGCCATCATGCACACATCATGCTAAACCTTCAGTTCCCCAGATCAACAGTTTTTTCACTACACAATCAGGTCCTGAAGCTTGTGCGTGTGCTGGAATACGGTGCAAAGCATCTTTAGAAAGGATCTCCTGAGGGTTTCACATCAACTTGGTGGAGATGTTTCCTATGGCTCTTAGTCTAAGACGAATTGTCTGGTTGGCTTATACAACCAAAAACAAGTGATTTCAAATTCTCTCACTATCGACCTCCGGACTACAAATGATAATTCTGAGAGGCTCAGTTTTCACTTGGGATCCTGGATATTGGTTTCAGGGTTTTATTCCAAAACGTTTCCCCTAAGGGTGGCCAGAGGGCATTGATCTCTGGTTCTCTCTCCCACACCTCTGACACACCTTCTAGTCATACTTTCTTAATGTCACCTGTGCTGGTTATATTTGAAAGACAGTGAAACGCAGCCTTGTGTTTGACGATAGTGTCTGTTCACAGCTGTCAGGACTGATTTAGCAGAGGGCTAGAGTGATTCATAACCTCTAAACAGTTTGTTGTTCTTTTTTTTTTTTTTTTTTTGAGAGGTTTTCACTATAGGGCGCGTGCGCTCACCAGACAGACAGAGAGAGACATAGAGACAGAAAGCGAGAAATCACCCCCCAGGGGGGATGGTCACGCCGCAATCCCTTCTCCTCCATTCTCCTCTCGGGATCTTGGACACGCACGCACATGCTCCCGGCATGAGTTTTAAGCCACCGGGACCAGGACGTGAACCGCGGTCAACTACATGGGAGTCCAGCGACATAGCCATTACTCTAACTGCTGGTTCCCCAGTTTGTTATTCTTTATATCAATCTTAGAGCCCCCATGAGTAATCGTTATTTTCATTTTTTCCCTTAAAGATGACACTCACTAAATTGTTACTTATACTTCTGATGTTTCACTTTCTAATGTTATCTTTAAGTTTACGCCATGACATAAGAGGTGCTAACTACACCCACAGGACATCCGCCTGTGGCCTGCAAACCTCATCCTATAGCTAAATAGATGTAAAACTGCTTACACAGCAGGCAGCCTCAGGGTCAGAGGCCTGGGTAAGGGACTGGACCTGTGGGTTCCCTCTGCCCCTTAGAGGCACGCAGTAGCCTTACACTAGGTGAGACACCACCCCTGGACCTCACCCAGGACAGTGGAACAATGATTTTCTTCACCATTCTGTGCTCTGGATCAAGACAAACATTTTTTTTTTAATTCCAGATCTCTGAATATAATTGGTCAATTAACTTTATTTTTTCCCCTTTATTTGTTAAAATAGCAACGTGAATGCTGCTCAGAAGCTCACTCAGCCTCATCTGTCATCTTCCAAGAAGAAAACATATTTGTATTTACAGATTCACAGAACCCTAGAAACAGAACTTACATAGGGCTGACCCCACTTTCTTCTAAACTGAATGGTAAACCTCTGTGTGTGTCACAGACGCCTTAGCACGCGTCATTCCTACAGGGAGACAGATAGAAAGGTGTTGGTCTGAACATAAATGTCCCTCATGGGCAGGGAATGGGCCAGTGAAACCCAGAGGCCTGTTGCTCACCCACAAATCCGACAGTGAGGTCGCCGGTGCTGTGACATGGTTCACCTACCTCCAGGTTGGAGTTTGTGGCCACAAGGGTCAAATGCTTGGGATGATGTGATTTGGGACATTGTATGACAGAATAAACGTAAAAATGCCAGGAATATAAGCATTGGCGTTCAGTGAGGGACCATCTATATATCAATATGTCTCAAAGACAGTTAGAATGGGCTTTTTGGGGGTCAGCAGATGGAGTAATGGTTATGTCACTGGACTCCCACATGACTGATTGCATTTCAAGCCCCAGACCTGGAGCCTCGAAACTCATACCAGGCACAGTTGCATGCATGGCCAAAACCCCTAGAGGAGAATGGATGAGAAGGAACTGCAATGTGACCATAGTGTGACCATCCTTCCCAGGGGGGATTTCTCACTTTCTGTCTCTCTGGTGAGCATATCCACCCTACAGCAAAAGTCCCTCTCTCTCAAAAAAAAAAAAAAAAGAAAAAAAAGGAAAGAAAGAAAGAAATCTATTTTAAAATCCCTGGGAGCCAGGGGGTGGTGCAGCAGTTACACAGCTGGAGTCACCTAAGAAGGTCCCAGGTTCCCATCTGGAGGCTCCTGAGCGCAATGCAAGTGCACACAGGCCCGGGACCTAGGCTGGCTGAGATTAGTGAAGGATCAGAGGGACCTAACAGTAGTGCCCGCTCACTCGCTGTTTCTCCTCATGGAGGAAATAAATAAGCTTTCAAAAAATAAAATAAAATTACTAGTCAAGAGGTATCAAATAGAAAAAAAAATGTGTTGTAGGTTGAAAGTGGCAAACTGATCCAAATAACTTTACTACACAGGGTATAATTCAGAGGGAGAAATGTATCACCTCTAGAAAATACACATTATATTTTTAAAATAATTTTCCCAGCTTTTTCCTACTTCTAAATCATAAAAATATGTGGCTTCTTTGCCAGTGAGAACTGATACGGGTAACCATGAAATTGTCAGGAGGTAATGAATCTGCAACTCTCTGCACTAAACATGGGGTCAGATGGATGTGCTCATAGGCCAGAGGAAGGTGACATGTTTGCCCTTCTGCACATAAAATCGCTAGCACCAAAGTAGGACATTTTTTAAATAATTAAAAGAAGGTTTTGTAACCCGTATGTTTTAAAGAAATAGACATTTGCTATTATTTAATAAAAGCTGTTTATGTCCTCTGTGTATCCCTAATTATTTCATGTGCATAGTTTATAAATTCAGCATGATTATTTCAGCAAAACCTCCACGCTAGCATTATACAGTTTAATGCAGTTTCATGTAGTCTTCATCATTTTGTATTTATTCATAGAACTGGCCAAGACCAATATTTTTTCTGTTGGTATTCTCACTAAATCTTTTCTCAATTTAAAATGAATTCAAGCTAAAAGAGTACCCCTAGAAATTACTCCTGCTAAAAGCTTTCACGATTTTTTAAAAGGGTCTAGGTACTTGGTATAAGTAGCTTTTGACTTTAGCTGTGCTAGAATGATCGGAGGGAGCTGTACAGAAGTACTGATGCCTGAGCCCCATTCTAGTACAAGTGAGTATGAAACTCTGGAGTCGGGGCCCTGGCATCAACCTTTCGGAAACTCCCCATATGACTCCAACCATACCTGAGGCCCTCGTCATAGGCTAATCTGTAACTTGACACAGTACATCTCATGAACAATCCTTTACCATGTCACCGACCAGCACAGACATGGTTACCATGAAAGTAGGCTGCAAAATGCAATAATAGATTCATTGATTACAGTGAGTAATCAAAACCAACGCTCTACTTGCATATTGCGGACAAGGGGGCCAGCGAGACTCCAGCAGGCAATGCTCTCTCAGACAAGACAAGACAAAAGAAAACAGAACAGGTTCGGCTGAGGTGGGCACAGGTAACTCCACCACTTTAGAGGCTGGAAGCCACGGGGGAAGTCCGAGCTTGTTTTCTGGGCCGACCTGAACAAGTTGGGCCTGGCTGCATGGACCTGTGATCTTGCTAGCTAGGTCAGGAGAGCTGTGATGCTGAGATCTGTCCAAAATGACCTCCTGCAGCTCCTCCTTTTCCTTCCCTACCCCCCTCTCACTCCTCGCACCTCACACACAAAGGAAAAAAAAGAATATGTGAGCAAATTTTCTCAAGAAAAAAATTTTCTCCTCGGGACATGATGTAGCTTTGCGTTAATATACTCAATCTATACTTAAAAACATTTTGACCAAAATAGTTAAACTTACATTTAGAAATGGAATTTTGTCTGCAAATTTATTGTTTTCAAATAAAAACTCACAAATTGGTTTTATCCACCCTACTTCTTACACAATCCTTCTTTAACTGCAGACTCTTTGACTCCCTTGTGAAAAGCATTTTCTTTTTCTTTACCACCGACAACCTCATGAGTGAAAACAACCCCAAATAACCTCCCAAGAGATTAAATTGTCAAATAAATGTTTGTGCAGGTCACATGTCCACTGATATTATTAGCTTTAGCTGATCTAGAAGTTCATAAAACATTAAAACTGTTAGTCAAGGCTGAAGGTCGATTAAGATAATCATATCAATGTTTCCACGTAGCAAAAGACTTGCCCCCAAACAGAGAGAATTCTTTATAAGGTACTTCAGTCTAAATTTTAAAATAAAAGCCATTATCAGTATATTAGAAAGTTCTGCTGGTACAACTTAGAATGGAAAACTTGGCATTAAATGATGAAGAGCATTGCCCCTGCATGGGAAAAAAGGAGGATACGCTGGTTTTGTTTTCATCTTTTAGTGACTTGTTAGAGAAGCAAAATCAAATTCAGTTGATTTTGCTGATGAACCCTCTTCACTGTCCAGGTCAAGGGTATCCAGCATTTTATGTGACAGTATGTACATGCGACAAAAATACAGAAAGCCTGCTTTCTCCTTGACGAACCCCTCCTCCCTGAGCAAGGGACCTCAGTGTGGCAATAATATCTGACAGTCCATAAGAGTTGGTCGATTAAGAGTTTGGTTTTCTATTTCCTGTAAGAGGAGCAGAGGCAATGTAATAGTATTTCCATACTGTGCAACTAAATGCTAGCACTGAAGGCTAAAGAAAGAGCATCCACGTGAAGAAGCTATTGCAAAGGGTCGCTGTGAAAGGCAGAGATGGTGTCCTCATGGCTGCAGAGGCCAGGAAGTTGCAGGGTGTATTCAGAAGGTGCTGCTGCAACAGGGGCACTTCACAAAGAAAAAACTATGACAAGGTGGTCTTGGTACTCATTTTTTCTTTTTTACTTTCTTCTCTTTTTCTTTTAAGAGGATACAAGTGCTCCCCAGAGGAAGAGAGAGAGAATAAGAAGAAAGAGAAAGAAGACACCTCAATGAAAGTGGCATGGCCACACCACAATCCCTTCTCTCCATTTCTCCATCCTGAGGAGACCTGAGTCACACATGCACTCAGTGTTTTTCAGACCACTGAGGCGGACAATTGAAGTACCCGGTAGGCAATTATGGGATCTGACTCCCTTAACCATTAGACCATGTGTCCAGTCTTTCCACTTATCTTCAAACAAAACCAATTGTTTAGATTGAAGTCTTGCCTCTGAAAACTGCTCTGACTGAGCCTTTGGAGATTTAGAACTGCTCTTTACAACTGAATTCAGCTTAGACAGATATTAAATGATGGAAAATAATACAATATTTTAGAACCTAAGAGAATACCTGAGTATATGTGAAGGGACAGGCCATTAAATGTGGATATTCCAAAGGAAATATAAGAGTAATTCATAGCAGAGATGGCATAGGAGAGAAGCAGCCCTGGATTCCAGATGCTACCATCGCCCCGTGCAGCAAACTAAATGAGGGAGTGGGCTGGGATGGCCAGAATGGCATCCCCTAAGGAGACCTAAAGGCAGCAGGACTTCCCCCCTCTCACGATGAAGATGAGAGCAGGGAGGGACAGTGGACAAGCCTGCTCAAGCTCTCAGCTCCAAGGCGTGTCCACAGGGAACATTCTACAAGGATCCGTCTTGTGGCCCTTCAGAGGAGCTCTCACCAGAAAAGGGGCCCCTGCAGAGTGTGGTGGTAACGCACACTCAGCAATGCTGGGGCGTGGAGAGTCTGGGGCTCACACTCCCAGGCCCACTGTACACAATGGTGTGTGTGTGTGCCTAGAGTCTAGAAAATCTTGTGTCTGTCTGTCTCTCTCAGAAGAAATAAATAAACTTAAAAAAAGAAGAAGAGGAGGAGAAAGCAGTAGAGGGAAAGCACTGCTATCACGCGTGTAGGGCGGGAAGCATGTGCACGCAGTGGAGGGAAGGTGTCTTTGACATGTGGCCTCCCGTCGCCTGTGCAGCCAGCTGTGAACCTGGCCATCGAACGCTCTCTCCTTCCTTGAACCAGGGCAATGAGCAAAGCACAACTGAGCAAAAGCAGCCTTGTCAGGAGAAGAGGTGACTTTTCATCAGGGTTGAGAGGAGGAAGATTGAAAAAGGCTTCAGTATAGAGAGGAGTTTGCCCACGGGGAGGAGGACGCACAGAAATGTGATCACAGAGCAGAGATCTGAGGCATGGCGAAGGCTTGGAGAGGCGGCAGTAGCTGAGCGAGCTCTGGCGAGGGCACAGGAGGAGAAGGCTTTGTGCTTGGAGCACCAGGCACAGAGTCCTGCAGAGAGGCGTAACGAGGTAGGAGCAGGCATACGTACGCTTTAAATAAGTACCGTGTCAGAAGCCTACTCGTTAGGGACGTGGGGGGATTTGAGACTAGGAGAGACAAACCCAGGCTAAGCACTGGGAAGATTAAACTGGCAGCTACAGATGGAATGGGGGGAGGAAGCGCAGTCAACGGGAGCTTTCAGGGAAAGGACTCCAAGGTGCAGGGTGGCAGGGAGAATGCAGCAGGGGAGCGACCTGCATTCCTGAGGGTGCGGCTCCTTACCAGAGATGCCCCAGAGCCAAGCCTGTCACCCACCTTGCCTGAACTCCTTTCTGCTGACAGCCCACAAGGAGGGTCACCACGTAAGGATGTTCCCATCACTTGTCCAGAGTCCCACATCAACACACACATGTGCACGCAGCATTTCACAGATGTAGGTGAGAGGCCAGTGAGGTCAACTCTGGATCTCCTGCATCATGGGACAGGGTGGACCTCCCACTAAGCAGCACATGACTGAGCACCAGGGCTTCACTACCGTCTCCTCGAAAAGATCCTCTATCACCGATATTCTGAAGACGGGAAATTATAAATCAACTTCCACTTAAGAAAAAAAAAAAAAAAAAGAAAACAGTGTGGTCCAGATCCACTAAGACTCTGTTGCCCCACAGGGAGGGACCATGTGAGAGGCCCAGGTTGGATGCCAGTCTAAAGGAGTTGCAACCCAGCAACTCAGGAGGCTGAGGCAGGAGGGTGCCAGAATGGTGGAACCTGGTCTTAGGGAAAAAAATAAACAGGCAGCATTTTTTGGGTATATATTAGTATTGTGCTCTTTAACTGTATGACTAAAAATATTATATTCCATTTCTCCATAACACTACCCAGAATCTTGATTTAAAAAAAAAAATCTACCATGCCATTTCTATAGCTCCCACCTGCTTCTGTTATGGTTTGAATTTGTTCTAGGTAGCTGGAAACTCGGGGCTTTTCACTATGGGACTGCAATTGTAGCCTCAGCTCACCTCTGCTAGAATCCAACCTGGGCCTCCCACCTGACCCCAGCCTACGGAGACCACGACTCTTTTATTTTTTTTTAAACAGAAGTTGATTTTTAATTTCTCTCATCTTCAGAATGCCTGTGATAGAGGACCTTTTTGAGAAGACGGTAGTGAAGCCCTGGTGTTCAACCATGTGATGCTTAGTGGGAGGATCCATCCTATAACTTCACGTTTGCTAATCATCTGACCACACAGATGTGTGTGGAAGCAGCTGGAATGGTGAAGGAAAGGAAGAATCCCCATCGGCCCCTGAGGTTTACCGTGGCAGCAAACATGGTTATTAACTGACCATGCAGAGCAGATCACACTACAGTTGATACTCAGGATGTGTGTTCATTAATCACACTGTGACCTACAACAAAAATACAATGCTGGCAAGTCTTCTGCGCCTTGCAAGGGTCAGTCAGCTTGGGAGCAATTTGCCATCACAGGAAATTCATATTATTTTTCTGTTCTCTGAATATTGTACAAGTTTATCACTGCATCTCAAAAACAGCTGGTTCCAATTCCCAGCACCATCTCTCCTCACTGTAAATACAAAACACCAAGATAAGGTGGGCAATTGAGTCCAGTCCCAAACATGTCTTTCTTATGGAAGAGATTTGCTATAGGGAGCATATGCTTGCTGGAGAGACAGAGAGAAACAAAGAGACAGAAAGAGAGAAATCACCCCCCAGGAGGGATGGCCATGCCACAGTCCCTTCTCTTCCATTATTCTCTTGGTATTTGGGGTACAAACGCACATGCACCTAGAGTGAGTTTTAAGCTCCCAAGTCCAGGACTTGAACCATGGTTGACTAAGTGGGAGTCCGGTCACATAACCATTATGCCATCTACTGTTCCTCCAAATAGGCCTTTTGAGTGTTTTATTTATCTTCATTTCATTTTGTTTTCAGAAACACCGGGGGATGATTCCTCAACTCAACTCTGTGAGCATCAGACAGTGTTTACAAAGTGTTGGGGTACACAGGTGTCGCATCCACGCAGCGTCATCAGAGTTCAAGTTGTCTGCCTGGGGTCCTGGGGGCATCTCAGCAGGGTAGAGTGACTGCTCTGGGTCTGCAGCTTCCTGGCTGGGACTCACACACAGCAAGGAGTCTGGGCAGGGCAGAAGCTGGATTTCTTCGAGTCTGTGCATCCTGAATCTTTCTGAGTGCAGCTAATCACTCACTACTACGAAGAAACCGGCACTCACCACAGTGAACACAATTTAGAATGTAGATTTTTTGAAATACATATTTGGGGGACCAGCAGATTGCCTAATGGTTATGTCACTGGACTCCCACATTATCAACCATGGTTCAAGTCCCAAATCCAGAGGCTTGAAACTCCTGCTGGGTGCATGTACATGCA
Source organism: Tupaia belangeri chinensis (assembly GCF_000334495.1). Lineage (NCBI taxonomy): Eukaryota > Metazoa > Chordata > Mammalia > Scandentia > Tupaiidae > Tupaia > Tupaia belangeri. The sequence continues at coordinate 1,724,869 of NW_006159614.1, read as the reverse complement.
TGCCCGAAATCCTGAGAGGAGAATGGAGGAGAAGGGACTGCTGTGTGGCCATGCTCCCAGCAGGGAGTTCTAACTTTCTGTCTCTCTGGAACTGGACACACTCTATACGAAAATCTCTCAAAAAAATACATATATATGTACACACATATATATGTATATATATATATATATAACACACATACATATATATATATATTTATATACATATATATATATTTCATTTTATGCTATAGAGTGCAGGCATTCAGTATATATTTGGTACCAAATGTCTGTGCTCTATAGCAGAAGCTGAAAGACTGGAAGATATAACGGTAGAAAGAGCACCTGCAATACTAGAGATGGTATGGGGGTGCAGATAATAAGAGGTGGTTAATAGAGGGTGGGAAGGAGGGGACCAGGGGAAAATTGAACAAAACGTTTAATAGACACAAAACTGTACAGTTATCTGTGGATGATAACGTATATGGTAATGTCTTTGGCATGACTAATATGCACTGTCTTCATGCTGGGAAAACCATGCTGTGTGCTATAAAGATGCACAGTGATTGAATGTAAATATATATATATATAAATAAAATACATATGTATTATATATATATTTGGGGCTAGCCTGTGACCCGGTGAGTTTGTTAGTTGGCTCCCACATCGACAACTGTGTGGTTTGAGTCCCAGACTCAGCAACCTGAGAAACACATCAGGTGTGTGTGTGTGTGTGTGTGTGTGTGTGTGTGTGTGTGTGTGTCTGCATGCCCAAAATCCTGGGAGGAGAAACTGGAGAAGCAACCCATGGTGGTTGCTTTCTAACTTTCTCTCTCTCCTCATTCTCTGTATGTCTCTTTCTATTTCTTCCAGTGAGCACGTGTCCTCTGACAGATTAAAATAATAACGATAATAATATTGAGTTGTCAGAAAAGTTATGACATATTTTGAACAGAAAAACAAACACTTCACTCTTTGATGGCCCAACAATAATAAAATACACCTGGTTACTAGGGGTAGGAAAGTGGGAGGAGAGTTCCTGGTTATGTAGGATGAAGCAGGGCTGGTGAGTCTAGGGATCTCATTCCCAGCTGACTACGGCTGTAATTCTGCAGTATATCCTGGAATGTGCTGAGTGCGGGTTTCAGGGGCTTTACTCAGGACACACAGCAGAGGTAAGGACATGTGCTGAACTGAACGTGTGTGGATCAGCCCACCTGTGCCCATACACGAAAACGCCTTGCAGGGCCAGCCCGCAACACAGCAATGGCGCACACCTGTGATGCCGGGCCACGGGGGAGGGTACGGGGGGCTTCCCAAGGCCTCCCTGGGCAGTCTGGGCACCACCATGTGCCTGTGGTCTGAGCTGGCCGAAGCTAGGTGTGGACTGTTGTGTGAAGACTCTATTGGGGGTGCTGTCTCTTGATCTCTCTCATGAAATAATAAACTTAAAAAATACAAACCTTAAATATAAACAATCTACTTTTTTTTTTAAGGTTTTTGCCATAAGGCACGTGTGTTCACCAGAAACAGAGAAAGAGAAAGCGAGAAATCATCTCTCATGGGGATGGCCATGCTGCAATCCCTTCTCTTCTAGTCTCCTCTTGGGGATTTTGGGCATGGACACAAATATACCTGGTATGATTTTCAAGTCACTGGGTCTGGGGTTCAAACCAGGGTCAGTCATGTAAGAGTCCAGTGCCTAAACTACCACACCATCTCTGGCCCCATCAATGTTTACTTTTTAAAACAATAGTAAATAAATGTAAATCCCACAAAAACAACAGTGACATTTTGTTCTCTAGGTAATAAATATGCAGCCCCAAACACATGGAATTTCATCCCCCGATTCAGATAACCTCTGAACAGACCAACAACTACATTTTAAAAATGAGGAATAATCTTCTTAAATTTTTCATACCAAAATAGCAAGTAATGCTTATCGGACATACTGCAAATGGGATTGGGCTGAGGAAAAGCACACCCTGAGGACGACATCTCAGACATGGAGAAGTGTCTACCAGGGATGCTGCTAACAGTGACCTGGTCACAGTATGGCTTTGGGGGGGGGGGGGAGGGCGGGGCGGGGAATAC
>NW_006159614.1:1680557-1722447 GCF_000334495.1 Tupaia belangeri chinensis | reverse complement strand
CTGTGCATGTTATGGGGGGGGGGGGAGGGGGCGGGGCGAGCCGGTAAAGACACAGTGACCCTTCCCAGTGCATCTGCGGGAGGGAGGGTAGGAGTTGGAGTTCACAGACAGCAGGGACCAGACCTTAGCAATCACTGTCAGATGCAGCCTGGCTTCCAGTGGGCATGGCCCATGGAGCACAGTCCTGGCTAGTTGCTAACTGAACAACCTGACTAGGCTAGGACACAGATGAAAGTCTGACCAGCTTCTGCTACCATACTTACCCTAGTAAGAAGGTGGCAGAAGGTCCAGAGGCCTAGGTTCTTCTTTGGTTCTGGTCTCCCCCACTCAAGCTGTCAACTTAAATTTTCCCTCTTCCTTCATTAAAGACTGAGCCATCTGAAAGAGCATTTGATCTCATGGCTCAATGGGAAAGCTGTCATTGCCATTCTGAAAAGCCTAAGTGATCCTCCCATACAGAAGCCATTTTGAAGAAATGAAATTATTGTCTTCCCAAGGAAGACAATAGGAAATGAGAGAACGCCTTTTAATGCATCCTTCTAGTAGAACTTGAAAGGACATGGCAGGTCTAAAAGGATGGGAGTCATGAAGCCCTGGAAATAGGCCGGGGGGCGGGGAGGGACAGAAGGCCCAGCGCACATCATCAGATCCCCCAGGGAAGTGGCGAGCAGTGGACAGTGTCCTGGAAAAACCAATCAGCAAAGAGAGAGCTTGGAGAAGTCTCCCAGGACTTAGGGAAGGATAAAGAGTTGAAGATCAAAACAGAAAAGCTAAATGACAATGAAGGCAGGTCCAGAATGGCCAATATGTATTACAGGGACATCAGACAGTCAGCAGAAGACACATGAAGATAGAATTATCAGGAAAATGTGATTGAACACTCTCCTTACTGAGCAAAAGCTCTGAAAATGCACCATCCATTTGCTAGTTTTATACACTACCCTAAAGATATAGTCCGGCCAATTGGCAAACCAACAGAGTGCACACTAATATATTCATTTATAGGGATCAGCAACTGTCTCAAGTAGTCACCTGCTCTCTCCATACACAGAGAACTACATGGAAAACTTAGCACAACTCAGAAGACGTCTTTGGCAATGTGCCCCCAAGACAAGTGGGAAGACATGGACCAACCAAAACGTGAATGGCATTGGCTGAAAGTAGCAGGACACAGATGTCACAGATGGAGGCCCCAGACCAACGGCTTGGAACCTTCGTGTCCACTGGCAACGGCCCACTCTGCCTGGGAGCGAGTTCGCACTAGCACTGCTGACACTGCTGTCTACACATCAGAGTCTGGCTGACGTGCTGATAGGTTATTTATTAACTGTGCTAATTTAATCAATCAGCTTCTAGTCAAATCTTGCTAGCCCAGAAGCAATTCTGACTTTCAAAAGAAAAAAGAAAAAGATCCACAAATCTAAGCTTTGATCTATTAAATGTCAATATTCAATTTAATACTCAGAGGCAAACTTATCGCTGGTATGATCGTCTTATTATGGGGCAAATCAGTGTAAACCCTTACACTGCAACATAGTCAGAGGATTTGAAAAATTTATTAAGAGGGGTGATTAAATAGATGTACACTGAAACCTTTACAACCTGCCAATAAAACATTACACATTTTATCTTCAATTTCCATGAATCATTAACAAAATATTGATCTTATATTAAACCACAAAGGAAATTTTATTTTTCCCTCTCCTTACCCCTTCTTCAAAAAACAGAATAATATACCATGTCTCTGGCCAAATGCCCCAAACCCCATAGACATTTTAAAGCATTTTGTTTACAAAAGGACTTGGTGCAATGAGAAAGAAATTTGAAAACATAAATGAAAATAATGTAGCAAACACAAAGAGTCTTCAAAACACTCATGAAAAATGCACATGAAGAAAAATTATGCATGGATTTCCAAAATTTTTGCATCAAAATAAACTTGCACACTAAAACTTGCCATTTTTCCATGAACTCTTTGAAGTACGCGTGCGTGTGTGTGTGTGTGTGCGTGTGTGCCTATACAGCTATATGAATGTGAGGGCACACAAATCACACTGCAGGTAGAGACAAATCAACAGCACTTTATGTACACAGCTCAGCACCTCGGAGAGCAGCACTGTGTCACCCATTTCACAGGTGGGGAAACCTTTCTCCAGGGACTGCCTCCAGGTCCCAAGGAGAGTAAACCTGGGAAGCTGAGATTAGATTCCTCGTGTGCCATGCTGAAAAGTCCACGCTTTGGAAAATACCACCCAGTCTCTACAATAACAAAGTCAAATGAAATAAGCATAATTGCACAAAGCTGAAATGTGGAAAGAAAACACACACACACATCCGAGAGAAATACCATTTTCAGTTACACTGCTGGAGAGAAAGGAAAAGCAGGTCATGTTCCTCTGTGTGAAAGACACATTTTGTCACATCAATTTGTCACAATGATATTGATTTGTATTTATGAAACTATTCTTTCCAACACACTTTGCCTGAAATTAGGGCACACTCATTTATTTATAACAGATGATGACATCTGCTTTGAACTGTTGATGCAAAATATTCGATTCCTTCTTCTCTAGGTCCTTGGGATGAGGAGTGGTAGGAAAAACAGGAACCAACAAAACACAATGAAGAGAAACATGGTCTGTCCAAACAAAAAGGGCAGAAATAAGGAAAAATTGAAATGTAGAAAGTGCCTTTATTTTCTCATTTCTTTCTATTTCAATCAAGAATAGATTTCTAAGGGCCCACAGGCAGCATGGTGGTTAAAGGACTGGACTTTCACATAGTCAAGCACAGTTCAAGTTCCAGACCCGACATCTTGAAAATTGTGCTGGGCACATGTGCTTGTGTGCCCAAAATCCTGAGCGGAGAAGGGAAGAGAAGGGATTATGGAGTGATCATCTCCCCAGGGGGTGATTTTTCACTTCCCCTCTGTCTCTCTCAAAAGCATTTGTGCCCTATGACAAAATTCTTTAATAAAGAAACAAATGACTTGTAACATTCATTGATAACCTTTCTGATACCTTGAATAGTATACTAAATGATATAGTAGCCTACTGGAAGGACCTCCACCTGTAGTCACCTACGTAGATACCCAATGTTTCTGTGACCACCATCTTTCAAGTGGTGAAGCCCACCTGCACTAGAATACAGTAATGACTTAATGTTGTCACCAACCGTGCCACCAAAGGCCAAAATGCAGCATGCCACTCTGCAATAAGATTTGGATGTTCTTTTCAGGCTGACACACAGGCCTGGTGAGGAGCTGCAGGCCTTTCCTGGACACACGCATGTGGACACACATACATGCACATGTGCATCCCCACCAGAAGTGCTGAATCTCATCTGGCATTTGCTGGTAAACACGTTACAAATTCAATCTGTCTAGAGAATCATTTCCTCTCCTTTTGAGACAGTTCAGTTTCTCAGGACATGAGTGCTATACCAAATTTACGCAATGGATTTTTAAGACAAATCCTTCTCTAGAGATTTGCTAAATCATCTGAAGAAACCATTTTACGCTCGGCTTTTCACTCTGACAGCCCTTCCGCATGCTGGTGTTTTTAAAAACTCACACCATAACAGGAAGGACATATACATTATGAAGATAAGAAAAGACTCTCCTCTTTAAATGCCACCTGGTAACCAGCAAGCTCATTTGAACTTTACGGAGACAAGACTTGGGATTCTCAAAGGTTAAAATGAGCTCCATTCAAACCATAATTGTGCTCAGTTACTTGAAGTAGAAAAACGGGTCCTCATTCCTGAGTAAGTTAAAAAGTAACACAAAACAAAATCCCACTGAAATAATATTAATATAAAAAATTCCATACAAGGAGAAAAACGATAGAGGAAACCTATGAGAAAATGAAAAGCTTAGAGTTGTTAAGCCTGCATCTCCAGGAGTTATTGAAATTCATGGGGGAGGATGTTAAATTTATAGTTAACAAACTTTTGCAGATTGTGTGGATAGTTAGCAAGAATCCAGGGCCAGCAGGTAGCATGGCGGTTAAGGTGCAGGATTCCCACATGGCACCTGAACTTGGTGGCTTGAAATTATGCCAGGTGCATGGACATGTGGGCATGCCCAAAAGGCTAAGAGGAAAATGGAGGAGAAGGGATTATAGCGAGCTACCCCCCAAGGAGGATGTCTCGCTTTCCCTCTCTCCATCTTGCTCTGTCTCTCTCTGGTGAGTGCATGTGTCCTATGGCAAAAACCTAAAAATAAAATGGGAAAGAAGATTGTCTCACCAAAGCCTACAATAAAAAGCAATCAGATGGAGGTAAGCCAACCAAACCCACACCTCCAGTCGCCAGAGTTTCCAAACCCTGCCAGGCTGGAGTGAGTGATCCATGGCATTAAAATATTGAAATTAAATTGAGTATTTTTTCCTGTATTCATGACAGAGCATATGTACATGTATGTGAGAGTGAGGGGTGGAGGAAAGAGAGGCAGGAGCAAGAGGAAGAGAAGCACCCAGCACAGGGGTGGCCACACATGACCCCTTCCCGCGGTCCTCCAGCCATCAGACCTTGGGCCCTGTGCATGCCCGGGGTGTTCCAGGCGGACAAGCCAGGGACTCTGACCAGGGTCACCGCGTGGTATCACTTCCCGGGAACCACGCAGTGCTGCTGGCCCAAGGAGTCCTCAGTTGAGCGTGTTGTTGCCGAACCTCAGCTATTCATTTTCTGACTTCCCGGGGGAATATTTGTCATCCAGTATCTGAGGCCCTTTGTAAACACACAGGAAGTTTTTAAACCCTGTGTTTCCCAGAATTCAGAAGCCCCACTGAGGGTACTTGAGTACTTAAGCCCAAAAGAAGCCCTGCTATAAACTTTTTCATCCCAATTAAATCCACAGTAAAAGGCCCAGGTGCAAAGTTGGGGCAAGGACCTTCACTATGAAGCCACACACCCGAGTCTGGCTCACACGCACACACCCGGTTACAACACAATGTAACACAACACACACAACGCACCTTTTCAGCCTTCGGAGGGTGAGACAGCCACTCTCAGTCCATGTTTCACAGCGATTTTTCACACGGTCCTTGCTTTTTAAAAAGTGACTACTAAACCCTAGTCTTGAAGTAATTATCTCATGCAGAAACAGAGCTGCTGTTTCCTGAGTCCTGTGACCACCCTGGAGGGTCTCTCAGGAGCCCCGGGGCCCCTCCCCACCGTGTGCACAGTGTTGCCACAGCCCTGGGAGCTCAGGAGTGCTCGCCCAGGGTCACCGTGCTCCAAATGCAGGCTGGCTCAGGTCACCGGTAGGATGGAAGTGGGACAAAGTGGGGTGTTTCAAGTCGGACACTTCAACTGGGATGACTCTCAAAGGGCCCTTTTTGTTCCAAACTCCCCAGAGAGTCAGCCGAGTTCTGGGCTACAGAAATGCTGTCCGTCCTGCCCTCTGCTCTCCCCCAGGGCTCATCCCCAGGGCATGTCCCAGTGAGTTGCAAGCTGCTCTGCTGCTCAAAGTGCCCACCCCAGGGAACACAACCACGGGTGGCCACGTAAAACCAAGAGCAAAAAAACTGAGGAAAGCATTTCATCCTCTGACTGGTTGACTAAAATATACTTTAAGAAATACTAATTTTTTTAAACATCACCATGTTGCATTTCCGACTTGGCCTGCATAATCACTCAGCGAATGCCTCCTCACGTGAGTTTCTGAAAACCCAACAATTTCAAAAACAGCACACGCTAGTTCCATTTCACAGCTGCTGTTCTCCCAGAGTTTTATTTTAGTGGTGGCTAGATTGACCATATGTTACACCTAACTGAGGCGCTACTGCACGGGGAGCTAAAAAGAGCTCCCGACCTTACTGTGTCTGCGGGATATTCTCATCCGCATGTGAGTGTGACGAGAGGGCTTCTAAGAAGCTGTCCTTGTGGTCACAGTTTATTTTAAACAACACTATCTAGGCAGAAGCCGCGTGGGGGCAGAACCCTGCCTGTTGTCAGTGCAGTGTCTAGCAAATTATAGGCACGCATACATATATAGAACTTGTTTATATATACATATATAAATTCATATGTGTGTGTGTGTGTGTGTGTGTGTGTGTGTATGGAGAACAAGTGAGAGAGAGGGAGGCAGCGCCCCCCAGTGGGACATGGCCATGCAATCCTCTCCTCTGTCTCTCCACACCTTACCCTCTCCCTCTCCCTCCATCTATACATTGGGTTTTCAGAAAAGCCATGACGTATCTTTGTGTATTTCTATGCAAAAATGCATCATGACTTTTCTGACAACCCAATATATATATTTGTTGATGAAAGATGAAAACATCTCTGATGTCCAGTTTTTGCGTTCTGTTTGAGGGCAGTTATTTTCTTGCAGCATAACTACACAGCTCATTAATCTGTCCTAAAGTATCAGCTGTGATTATTGTGACATGGATTTGGAAAACTTGGTTCAGCCAAACAGATGTGATCTGCTGATGAGAAATGGCAGGAGGCTGCCCCAGCGATACAGTAATACATCCATTACGTACCTTAGGGACACATTTCAATGGTAAAAGTTAAAGAAATAAATACTGATTTTTTTTTTTATTGCAGTCACAAGTACAGTGTGATGAGTTGGCAACTGGAAGGAATGGCTGTCTATAAATTCACTGTACGCTATGAGCCGCTGTTTTAAATGGCCACAAAGCAGGTGTCTGCCAGAGACTTGTACAAAGCTAAGAGGTTGATAAAAATATAAATGAGCCGCAAAGCACTGTCTCAGATCTTATCATTTAAGATCTAACAGGACACTGGGTTTACTTTTAATTTCGAGAATCCACTAAACTACACCAAGCACTACTATAAAGATCATTATTATAGAGTCTATTCATTTGTTTTAATAGCTAATTAATAAGACAGTCTGTTATGTTAGCATTATTTTTGTTTTCAGGCTATTGAAAACAAAAAAGGCAGAAAGTGGGTAAATAAGGCTTTGAATCAACTCGATATTATCAGAATCCAAAACTGCTTTTCCTGAATCTTGACACCTGAGACAAGCAGCACAGCATGGCTCCCTGGAAAGCTGGTGGCTCCAGGCTGAACGTGAGTTTGGGTGTGGCAGGTCAACCATCAAATTCTCCGAACGACGGGCCCAAGCACGTGCCACCTTCTGTGCAAGGCCTGAGAACAGACTGTTGACTGCACGCCGAGCTCACCTGGCCATGGTCAGCATCTGCTGTGTGACCGCTTAAAACGAAGGGGGAAAAGCACAGGAGGAAAATGAAAACGTCTCATGTGTCAACACGGCTCAATCCCAGGCCTTCAGCAAAGAAAAGTTCGAATCTTAAGTTGCCTCCATTTCATTTCTTACCCACCACTCAACCTTTACTCACAAAAGCCACACTTCAGGATGAAATGGCAACATGGCACCTCCCTCCCCTCCCCAACGTGTAGCTCCTTTTCAGGACAGAGGAGCTCTCTGAGCGGCACCTCAGGAGGAGCCGAAGTGCCTGCACAGAACCTGTGCTCCGCACCGTGGGACGGCCTGCCCTTCAGTCACCGAGTCTGACTCTCCTCCCCACCTGTGAGGTCTTGGATTAATTTTTCTTTTCCCTGCCAGGAGGAGAGTACACTCACCAGAGAGACAGAGCAAAAGAAAGATCATCTGAATGGGGCATGGCCACCCAGTTCCTTCTTCTCCATCCGCATCCTCTTGGGATTTGGGACGTACACACACATGCACCCACAGGAGTTTTCAAGCCACCAGTATCAGGACTCAAACTGCTTAGTTGGCCATATGGGATCCATCTCCCATAACCACCAGCCTACAGAGTTGGCTCTGGACTCAATTCTTAATCCTGGTAAACTCAGTGTTCCACAGGAACACTTCCCAGAATGTAGGGAGTTCCAAATAAAAATGACCTATTATTATTATATTGTAAAATATATCTCAAAGCCTCATGAGGTCACTGTTCAGGTGAAATGAGATGATCCAGCAAAGCGGCAACAGCAAAGCCGTGCATGGCAGTGGAGGGAGGAGAGGAGCATGCAGGAGCAGAAACAGTAGCAGGGCGGGCCTGGCACTGGGCCAACCAGTGAGGCGTGAAAGGACGAAACTGCCATGGTTCTTGGCCTTTGAGAGTTCATGTTTGTTGGAAAAGATAAATGAGAATATTAAACAAATGAATTAATCCAGAAAACACTGATGCTCACGTAAAAGCAGCAGACACAGTGAGCAGTGGGGACTGGGAGTCCTCAGAGAGGTCAAGGTGGCGCCATTGAGCGGGAGCATTTGAGCTGCTGGACCCCAACACACGAGCGGTGGACAAGGCCAGCCAAGGAGGAGGGAAAGTGTGCCCAGAGATGGAGACCTGGAAGGAGGGTGGTGTTCCCAGCCACCTAGGGCCTAACCAGAGCACCTATGGGAGGGAAGCGGGCACCTGGCCTGTGGGCTGGGCCGGGCTGTGAAGAAGCTAAGTACCATTTCACGAACTGGCACTTCGTCCTCGGAATCAATGGTAGCCACACTTTCATCACTGCATGCTTCACTCAGGTGTAATTTTTATTGGCTCGCCAATAACATGCACTCATTTGTAAGACCTAAACAGTGATGTTCTACAGACGTGTCATCCCCATAGCTTAGTGGTGGAAACCTACATAAGCTACTTCTCCATGCCTCATGCCCCTCATATGTAAGACAGGGCAGGCGTTAGTACCTTTTGCACAGGTGAGTTGAGGATTAAATGAGTTAATATAACCAAAGTATTTAGAATGCTTCCCAGAATCTAGGGGGTTCCAAATAAAAATGACCTATCATTATTATATTGTAAAATATATCTCAAAGCAGAAACTTTTAAGTAGTGAGAAAATAAGACATAAACATTTTTGAAACATTTTACTTTATCAAGGGCACAGAAAGTTTTGATATCAGTAAAATATTAGTTATTAATAACTTTAGCAAAGAAATGTGATAGGATATACCTTGCTATTTTTCTCATTGCTGTGTACTGGGTAGTAAAGGAAAGCAAGGATCCTGTTCTAAATTTTCTACTAGATTATAACAGCTGTTGGAGTTGCAAAAGGTACCACAGGAAGACGCAAGACCAGGAAAAAACTACATTTCTGGGTGTGCACTTACTAGGCTGCTTAATGATTATTCAGTCCCATCAGTCCTTTTTTGGTTAGTTTCATCCAGTAAATTTTTATTTTCACTGATATGATCCAGACATTCTTTAAAAAAAAAAAATCAGAAGAGACTGATGTATTTTTAACAAATATGTTGAAAGCACTGAAAATTTTATCACTTGGAAGACATTATAGTAGGTTTATAAAATTCTGTTTTTAAGTTTTCTAAGTGAACAGATATGAAAAATCGCAGGAAACACAAATAGTATAGAATCTAGGGGGTTCCAAATAAAAATGACCTATCATTATTATATTGTAAAATATATCTCAAAGCAGAAACTTTTAAGTAGTGAGAAAATAAGACATAAACATTTTTGAAACATTTTACTTTATCAAGGGCACAGAAAGTTTTGATATCAGTAAAATATTAGTTATTAATAACTTTAGCAAAGAAATGTGATAGGATATACCTTGCTATTTTTCTCATTGCTGTGTACTGGGTAGTAAAGGAAAGCAAGGATCCTGTTCTAAATTTTCTACTAGATTATAACAGCTGTTGGAGTTGCAAAAGGTACCACAGGAAGACGCAAGACCAGGAAAAAACTACATTTCTGGGTGTGCACTTACTAGGCTGCTTAATGATTATTCAGTCCCATCAGTCCTTTTTTGGTTAGTTTCATCCAGTAAATTTTTATTTTCACTGATATGATCCAGACATTCTTTAAAAAAAAAAATCAGAAGAGACTGATGTATTTTTAACAAATATGTTGAAAGCACTGAAAATTTTATCACTTGGAAGACATTATAGTAGGTTTATAAAATTCTGTTTTTAAGTTTTCTAAGTGAACAGATATGAAAAATCGCAGGAAACACAAATAGTATTTGGCGACAAAGTCATAAATTAATGCAGTCATTTCCAAACTCTCACTTTAAAATGTTTCCTATATTATAGAAGTTTATTTTTAAAATCGCTTATGTTTTCACTCATGTTTATACTGACGAGAAACATCAAATGTAATTTTTCAAAAACTGCTAGTTGAAAATCTGATGATACTCAGCTGTCACCACAAAAAGTCGGTGAACTTGGAATAATTTACTTTTTCAGGAAAAAATATATGTAATTTACCTTTAAGTTTGATAATTCTTTAGGTTATTTTGCCCAAGACATACAGAGAACCTCTGTGTGGCTCAAAAATGTTCCTGGTTCATTGCCAAGATTCCACAATAACATAAAAGTCTTGTTCTTTAGGGATGGACCACAGCACAGGATAAGGACTGGGTAGAAGAAGACAGGTGCCACATGGCTGATCCTAGTTCGAATCCCAGCCCCGGTGGCTTGAAAAATACACATGCATGCCAAAGTCCTAATGGGAAGGAGAAATGGAGTGCTTTGACATGGCCATGCCCCACTGGGGAGTGTTGTTGCTGTTGTGTTTTGTTTTTTCCTCTCTGCTGGTGAGTAAACACACACCCTCTGGCATTAAAAGGAAAAAAAAAAAGATCTCACTCTTTATATGAGTAGCTATATCAATGCAACATGCTAATATCTGTGCCTATCAGGTTTAAGGTTCTCAGCCTTTAAAGAACTCAGCCATGAATGATGGAGAAATAAAGTTTGTGTGGGCTTGTTTCTCATTAACCTTACCCTGCAAAAATCCTTTTTAATCTCACATGGTATTGGTGATTTCACTTACAAAGACTTATTGTTTACAGGTGGTTTATCTTCCCTGGTATAACTTGCCCTTCATATCCCATTAAGAGGAGAATCCAGTTCTTACGGCACTCTTATGTCTGGTCCCAGTACACTCGCATTCCTCCTCTGCAGAGCTAAGTCCTCTGTCTCCTCCCTTCCATTCAGAGTAGCCTTACACTGGCTTCGTTCTATACAATATGGTGCCCGGGATCCTAAACTGTCTCCTCGAGTTCTCTTGGAGTGGCCACTCTCAGAGGCTGTGTGTGGGGAGGCGTCCTCTGAGAACCTGGCTCCACACTGGAGAGGTTCCCCTACATAAGCAGGTCACAGGCAGGTGCTCTGTGGGCCACCAGCTGACCTCATCCCCAGCGGGATACCCGACAGGTGAGGAAAGAAACTCCGCGTTGACTCCAAACTCACCATGCTCGTCACTTCCAGGTTGGAGTCCTCCTCACCAAGGCCCCAGACTTTCCAAAGCCCAGAAGAGCCATCCTCATGGCACCCTGCTGACCTCCTAACCCGCAGACTCCAGGAGCACAATGAACTGCATACTCCATGCCACTAACCTGGGGATGGCTTATTACGCACAGTAACTGGAATCAGACCTTCGTGTGCTTCATTGCTGGAGTCCAATCTAGCAAACAGCAGAAGCTCGGCGATGTCAAACCTTCTGAACTGCTATCTACCCATTTGTCAGATTTCCACATGGTATACTCTGTCCTGATGCCTGCTTTTCCAAACCTTCAACAGTAGTATGTCTGGGTTCTCAGCAGCACTTGTCAACAAAGGAACACATCCCAGTGGCTACCATAATGATAACTGCGCATTATTTTAGACACTTGTACCAAGGAAAGAGGAACACGCTTTTCTTACACTAGTATGGAGCTAATTATCTTTTTGCATAAAGAAACTTCAAATAAACTTCTAAGTATATATCATCAAATTTAGCAAACTACTAAATTTAGTGCTAATTTTAAACATTCTGAAGAAAAAAAGAAAACAAAACAGGTCTGTCTTAATGTTCTGGCAGCTTGTTTTATTAGGGACAATTTAAATATATAGTCAGGGGTGGACAAGCAACCTTCATGTACCCATCAACCAGCTTCAACCGTTGTCAACATGGGGCTTATCTTTCCTCAGCGTTCTATCTCCCCAGGTCCCCACACTCCCCAGGTAATTCCATGCTAATCTCAGATACTGCATTTCCATAGGCATTTCTATAGGTATCTCCCATGCAGGCATCAGCAAACCACAGCCTCCAGTCAAGCCCAGCCTGCCACCTGCTTTCACAAGTAAAGTTTTATCAGAACCCGGTGACACTCAAACACTGATAGATTATCTCTAGCTGTTTCCCCCAGTAGACCCGAGTAACTGGAATAAACTTGCACAGTCTGTAAATATATTATTTTTACTCTTCATCCCTCTTACCGCAAAAGCTTGCCAAACCCTGCTCTAAAGACAATCTCAAGGGAAAACAAGACGCGGCATAATATGTCTTCCTAATTTTTGTAGTTCCTCATTCAAGTTGAGTAATCTGATGGGTCATAGCTTCAGTGTGATTAAGTAATAGTCTTAAAATAACCTACAGGTTGAATCTATTGTTAACTATAGTTGAAATAATGTCACTTCAAAATGATTTGGCTGGCTTTTTGCCAAACATGAATTGTTTGTGCTTTTCTCACAATACAGAAGGCAGGGAGTACACCCTAAGACCTGGAGAAGCACATTGCTTCCGTTCCTGCCTGATCTCACTGGTGCTGGCCATACCAGGGCTACGTTCCATGTACTGTCTGTCTGCAGAATATTTATGATCATCTTCCCAACTTATGCAGGGTGGCAAGGACTAGCCCATCCCTCAGCTGTCCCCTGCAGACCTGTGGGTGTGTCAACCTCGACTCTCCTCTCAGGATGTCCTGCCAATAGCCTGCGTGGTATGTGAGGCTATTTGTAATTTATATATAAAAAAGGTGAACCTTTTTACTATTTTCTAGACAAAGGGCTGTCTGATGAAGCTTGGTACAGGCATACGGATAATCAGCATAAAGTATTCTCTAAGTCTTTTACATATATCTGAAACATTTCATATAAAAACATGTTTTGTTCCTGAATCCTGTGAGACCAAATTGCAAACCCCACTTTGAAGGCTTGTGGAAGAATTTTACAACCTTATTCATTTGCACATACAACATCCACAGTGCCTGAGCAAACAGATCAATAAGCTGATAAGCTAGAGTGTACGCTGTAAATGTGGCCTTTAAATTCTATGGCTAGATATAAATGAGCTCATGTCCACCCTCTGATATGCCCCTGTACCTTGTCAATCACATGACCTTCTTCCATTATGTTTCTGCCTGAACCAAGCTAAAGGTGACCGATGGAAGTTCAGTCTCAAAACAAACGGTGTTTGTTGGGGCCAACAGGTGGCATGGTGATCAAGGCAGCTAGTCCCAACAGCCATGTGGTTCAGGTCCTGGACCCAGGGGCTTGAACACCCCGGGGGTGCATGTGCAGGCCTCAAATCCCAAGAGTAGAATGGAGGAAAAGGAACTGGGCAAGGCCATCCCCCAAGGCGATGCTTTCTCACTTTCTCTCTCAGTCTCTGTTTTCTCTCTGCAAGCACACACACCCTATAGCAAATAAAAAAATTTAAAGATAACCAAGGTCTTTGGTTTTTCTGGTAAATTTAATAAAATACTGGTGTTAAAAATAGGAAAAATAAAACCCTACGTGAACATTATTTTCCGGTAAATGTGTGGTAATGGTAAACAGTGGGGCTTGTGTCAATGTGGCAAGTGGTAGTGAATACTCTTTGCTCTCATTTGTTAAACGGGAAAACTACAGGCCAAGAAGTCTGCCTATGGCCATGAGGAAGCCATCCAGAATATGAAGAACTGAAAATATCAACCATCTAACTATTTCCTAAGGACAGGGCACTTGCTTGGTTTGTATTTTTCCACTGCTCAACCACTATAGATGCGTATTATCCACCTACTCTTGTAAAGTCTTCATGCTTTCTTACCAAGATACAGCTTTATTATTACTAAATTTATGAAAAAAAGTGCATCGTTAATGAAAAACAACAATGACAATTTTTAAAGTGTGAGGTGCCATGCACGGATAATGAACACACCTTGAAGTTTAGCACAGGCCCTGCAGCAGGCCCAACCAGGTGCTGTTGCTTGGCAGGCTGAGGCCATGGGAGAGGCCTGGGCTCAGTCCTGGCACAGTCTACTCCACCAGGTGAGGCAGGGTGTGCCTGTACTCCCAGCTACTCTGGAGCTAAGGCAGGAGGGTCGGAGGTCAACGTCAGCACTGGCAACACCCAGGGACCTTTCCTAAAAGAGCCACGAGGCCAGCAGCAGTGGCACAGCACACCCACACGGAGTGACACCCACATGGAGAGTCCCCGCTCTACATCCAGAGGCCTCTGTGCACATGCTGGGAGTTCCAGCTTGTGCCCACATGCCCACGACTCGGGCTGGCTGAAGCCATGGTGGACTGCAGCAAGGAAACGTGGAAACCCTGTTGGGGCTGGTCTCTTTCTCTCACGTAATCTCTCTAGTGGAAGGGAAAAGAAAGCCAGGTGTTGAGCTGTGTGCTCATGGTCACAGCTGCTCAGGACGTTGAGGCAGGACTGCCACATCCACACGGAGAGACTGTCCTCAATCACCCCCCCCACAAACACACACAGACAATATAGTATAATTGGACAGAAGCAGGCCGTTTGTTCATTGTCATTTAATACAGTAAATGCCGTAGCGTACAAACTGGCTCCCGAGGAGAGAGAGTCATTCTGCTCGGTGGAAGTCTTAAAGAGCTGACAATGGCTTCATTTTTTAAACAGGCTTAGAGGGCTAAGTACAAGTTCATTGGCCTGACAGACACGGAGCAACTCAGCATCTCAGAGGAGAGCTGCCACGCTGCAGAGCTAGGAGAGGTCCATGATGTGTTCAGGCCGGAGTGTGAAGTAGAAGGCAAACAGGGTGGTCTTACCCACTACTGTGTTTTGCTAACCAAAACGCCTGAGACTGGCTGGTTTATTAAAAAGCAGGGGCTTGTTTGGGTCAAGATCCTGGTGTCCAGAAAGTTCAAAGGCATGGAACTGGCTTGTGACATGGTGACCTCATCACACAGTCATGGCAGCAGAGAGCAAGTTCTACTGTCACCACTTTCATGGGAATCAATCCTGCCCAGGAGAGCTCGAACTCAGTCTGTCTGTGAGACAGCACAAACCCATTCACGGTGGCGATGCCTCTGGGATCCAAACACCACCAGTAGGCCTCACTGCTTTAAGGTCTCACCACCTACTGAAGCCCTTACACTGAGAACCAAATTCCAAACACGAATCTTTGGGAGACAAAGCATTGTCTAAACTATAGCATAGGTAGAAACCAGCGGTTGACGTAATGACTATGTCGCTGCACTCCCATGTAGTCGACCATAGTTTGAGTCCCGGACCTGGTGGCTTAAACTCACACCAGGCGCGTGTACATGCATGCCCAAGATCCTGAGAGGAGAATGGAGGAGGAGGGATTAGGGCGTGGCCATCCCCCCTGGGGGGGTGATTTCTCACTTTCTGTCTCTCTGTCTCTGTCTCTCTCTCTCTCTTTCTGGCGAGTGCATGTGCCCTCTAGCAAAAACCTCTCTCTCTCTTTCACACACACACATACACAAAATAAAAATAAAAATAAAAACTATAGCACAGATGAACCTGGAGTGGTAGATTAAGGCCAAATTATATAATCAAACAGTTTGGACTCCCAGGCAACGGGAACTACTGCTGATTTTCAGGAAATAATGAAATAACTTCAGGGTTTCTGAAACAGATTTTGGGGACTAAAGATAATGGGACTATGGGATACGGTAAGGCAGCCAAGTCTCTCTCAGTACCTAGCTGTACCACAGGATTCACCCTGAACTTATGAAGTGATTATTTTTCTGACTATAAATCACTTTGGCAAACATACAATTATCTTAAGCATCTTGCTGAGAAACGAGGTCTTCAAATAAAGAAACCTCACTGCAAAGAGGCATGTGGGTGTGTAGGGAGCTGAGATCCAACTATGAGAACGCTCACCCCAGAAACTAGCACCCTCTGGCTCCCTAGGGAAGCCCTTTTTAATTCTTTCAATATAATCGTAGCTCTTCTGGTTTGGGTGAAGGTTTGGTTCCTACTGAACAAATACAACACTCTACATTTAGCTATGCTTGCGAAGGCTTTTTTGTTTGTGTTTATAAGGTTGCACGGCTGCCTTCTATAGTTAAGTAAGCTTTTAAATCATTTCAAATTGAACCTAATATAAAAGGGCAAATATTTAAGAAGCCAGGGATATCTGTTGGGCAAATATTTACACAACATTTAAAACATTCAATATTTATTCAGCCGACCATAACTGCATTTTCCAAGACATTGGTCACTGTAAATACGTGCTAACTGGGACTGAGGGGAGAACTGACACAAGAAGAGAAGAAGTTCTTATTGTGGTAATAATTGATCTGCTTTTTCATTTAATATTCTACCATGGAAGTACTGAGTAATAGAAAAGTTTTATTATTATCCTCAATTGGTGGCCTAAGAACCAAGGAACACCCCCCCATGACTGTTAAATAGAAATTTAGCATTGCCCCACTGCCCAGAATCAAATGCTTAAATTACAAAGGCAATGTGGAGGTTTCGGTCTTGAACCCTGGCTGTGCTGTTCACACAGGTCAGTGCAAAGAAATCAGGAAACATGGACGCTGCAAGAACCACCTTTATTTGATGCCAGCACTGATTCTATTTAGTAGCATCAGACATGTTCTTGCTGGAGATAGATCTATTTGGCTTCAAAGAGTGGGAATAGCCGCTGAAGGGCTTAATTAAAAACTGCCTTCTTCCTAGCCTACTTGCAGAAGGGACGTTCTAAATGCCCCCCATAATGGACGTCTAGACAACAGTAACAGAGCACTTCAGGTTGTTCTCATCACAGTGAAAAAAATGTGCCTGGAAAACCTTTTTCCCCTCCATTATAAAAGTAACAAACAGTTCACATTCCGAATCAGTAATGAACCTCCTTGAGTCACCCACACACACACGCACGCACGCACCATTTCTAAGCCGGGCTGGATCTCCTTTAAAAGGAAGAGTGGAAGGATGAGCACTGAGAGCCCTCCACAGAGGCGCGGCTCTGGCTGGCTCCAGCATAATAAACTGCTGTTTACCTTTTGGATTCTATTTATGCCACATGCACATTGTTCATCATTATTAAATGATCCTTTTTTATCTTTCTATGACAGTTACATATTTTAACAGGTGACAGTTTGCCTTTATAAGCAGCAAAACACTGGTTTATTAGTATGCTTGTGTGGCATAAAATAGAGTTCATTTTTTACTGAAATAACTGGAGGAAAGAAACATCAATTGTGCAGGGTTCTGAATAGCTCAATGGGTATAGAAGGTACTGGCAATAAATTAAGAGGGGTTTGCCTTATTTATGAGTCTGAGGTATTCCTTCACACTTGCTACTGTGCATGAATTTTAAGCGGCCCTTTGATGGGCAAGTCCTTAGGAAGCGGCACCATGAACTCCTCCATAGTTTCACAATTAATCGCTCTCTGCAGAAAACTCAAGCAAGAGTGGGCCTTAACCACTCAGCAGAGTCTCCCTGGCTCTGAACCTCAGTAGTTCAGGCTGCCGGGAAAAGGAGACAAAGAGAGTGAGGAAGTGAGAGACATTGAGTGTCCACTGAGTCACGGAAACGGTCCTGTTGGATTCTAGCAAACACCAGCCCTACCTGCAGGAACACCAGCAGTGTCCTGGGTGTCTGCGTGAAACCAAGGCTCTGGATGGTCCCCCAGCCTATGGACGCAGGCTGTTACCATGGAGACACTCCAAAGAAGCCAACAGCTATGGCAAATGGCACTGCAGCATCACACACCCCTTGTGGCATGGCTCGGGTTCACATTTCATAGTTAGTGGAAGTCAATGAAGTGTCACCTTCCTGCGGTGGACACTGGTGTGTGCTCTGTAGAGCAGGTGCATGGCCCTCGCACCATGGGATGCCAGCAGTGCTGCCAGCGGCACGGGGCTCACAGGCGATCCTTGCGGCCTGTTGCAGTGAGCGCCTCGTGAGTGTTGATGGGCCACCGAGGTGCAGGGCTGAGAGAAGGGCCAGGCTATAATGCCCTGAACTGTTGCTCGCCTGGCAGGCGAGCAGTTTCCTCTGTGTTTTCCAGGACACGCATTTTTTTCTGTCACTTAAAAGGCAAAATTCACTCAGGAATAACACCAGCAACTTCTTTATGGTTATGGTTCATCCCCAGGGCCAGATATTTGGGAAAGCGATGCCAGACAAAGAGGCAGGCACTTCCCAGTTACAATCGGAGAGACACCACTTCTTGTATCCTGGCATGGGCCTGGGGAAAAACTTAAGGATGGTCTCTTGTTCAGTGAGTGAGAAAGGAAAAAGTAAAATAAAACCCTGGCAGCACAGGAGCGGTTTCCCTTCTGAATATGCGCCCTTCCTTGGCCTTGCACCCCCCACCTTGCCCACCTTGCACCAGCGTCCACACTCCTGGCCCCTAGGATGTGTCTTCTACATGTTTTCATTACAGCACTTAAAAAAAGAAAAAAAAAGATCAGTCAGCTTTTTGCACTCTTCTCTCTCGCTAAAGTTGCTTCTGCCCTTTGAAAATATGAAAGCCCTTGAGTGATTTTATATTTTCAAAGGGTAAAAGTGCTAAAGAGCACTCTCTATTTCAGAGAGGAGAAAAAAAAGTAAATCAGTCTGCCTAAAGTGTTCACTCGGAGAAGGCAGAAATGAACTGCCAGGTGCCAGGAGGGCCACAGAGCCGCAGCAGCGGAGCACCGGGGCGCGGCTGGCCCACGGCGAGCAGGCAGGCTACACTCACGCCGCGCACGGACTGTCGCTACACAGCCAGTCCTCCCCGAGCTCCCACAGCAGTGAAATCCACCTGGACAACACTGTCATGTGCGAGGAACAGAGCCCCCGCTCCCCTCCTAGCTCCCACCAGTCACCTGCCCTCCCTTCCCTGCAGACTGTCGGTTTGCGTGTAGACCCTCCTTCCTTCCAGAAGTCCAGGGTCCCACAGCCAGGAGCTGCTTTACAGGAAGGATCTCTGGGGGTTCTAGAACTTAACAGCACAACACAAATCAGCAGTTCTCTTCACCAAGGACATCTACGGTGTTCTTCTCCCAGGGACACAGGCTTTGTCTCCCAGTAAATGGATCCCCAGACCTGGCCGGCCAGGAGGAGAATGTTTCTCAAGATCAGGAGCTCTGCTCTGTTTGTGCTACCTTGAGTGTTCTGACTCTCACCTCCTCCCACAGTTCCTGCTGGGCTCGTAACACTTCCCTGTTGTAAACCCTCCACCTCCGTGGCCTGGCTCCATTTCCCACAGTGTCCTATAAAGTTTTTTTTGCTGGCATCTCCCTCGCCAGTCTGAAAGACCTCTGAGGGTGTGACAGGAGCTTTTATTTCTAGATCCCAGTTTCTAGCACAATTCCTCAAATGCGGCAGGAACAGCAATACACCTAGGGAGATACACAGTGTTAGAACCGTCTCGGGGGACCAGCAGGTGGAGTCATGGTTATGTTGCTTGACTCCCATGTAGTCAACCGTGGCTCCAGTCCAGACCCAGTGACTTAAAACTCACACTCCTTGTGTGCACATGCATGCCCAACATCCTGAGAGGAAAACAGAAGAGAAGGGATTGCGGCACGGCCATCTCCCTTGGAGGTGATTTCTCGCTTTCTGCCTGTCTCACTGGCAAGTGCATGCATCCTATAGCAAAAACATCTCTAAAAAACCAATATAATAATAAAGAATTGGCCTTGGTACCTTGCACATGCCAATGTACTTAATGCTTCAATAATCCAGCATGGCAGGGAGCATTGCTGAGCCACATCTTACAGATGAGGACACTGAAACACAGAGGTTGAGTACTTTCCAGTGGCCACACAGCTAATAAGTCCTGAAATACTTATAATAAGTGGAGCCCCTTACGCGTGCACTCCACTACCCCTCTTCCTGCCTCTTTCCAACCCAGCGCATTGCTGTGGCTCCGTACCTGCGTCTCTCTGAAATCCATGTCGAGGTTTTATCCTCACGGCAACATTAAGAACAGGTGGAACTTTAAGAGGTGATTAAGCCGTGAAGTCTCCCCTCATGGACGGGACAAGAGCCGTACTGAAGGGCCCAAGGGAGTAAGTTCCCCTGTTCCTGGCCCTCTGCTATGGAGCGGCACTCAGCCCTCCTCCACACGCAGAAGTGGCAGGAAGGCGCCATGGGGCAGCAAGGGCCCTTGGGCAAACCCACGCACAACTTGCTTTTGGGTGGCTCAGTCTCCAGAAACACGGGACACACTTCTACTACCTAGAGTTACCCGCCCCGGCTGACGTATTTGTTATAACAGCCTGAACAAACTAAGACCCATACATTCATGCTAAACATATTCAATACATGTCTTAGGATGATTTTTAAAAATAAATAAATGCAGATCCCTGCTTCTATTCTGTTATAACCCAGAAAGTTACTAAAGGACTTCCAGTTTTATTTTCTTCTCTGCGATTTAAGTTTCCTTCTTTGGCGAACAAAGTAAAATACAGTCTGCCATGTTGCTAGCTTGGTTCGTGGGTGTGTTAGCACACATCAATTCCCCTGTGATAATACCCCCTTATGGAGTTGAACATCTTGTAGCTTTCAGGCAATGAAAGGCCAGTTGTTAGTGCATGTTACTCATTTTACCTGAGTTTATCACCTGGTCTATAATTCGCACCACCAGCTACTATCTGTTCGCGTATCAACACATGCAGGGTCCTTGCCCAAAGCAAGGTCATGTCACATATCACAGCGACTCCATGAAGAGGGCTTACTGGTGTGATTTCAGATTTCATTTTCTGATAAACAGGATGCATCAAATCCTGAGACACGAAGGTCCTGAGAGTCAGGGGCCAGTCCCAGCCAGCAGTAAGCCAGTAGGGCAAGCCTACCCGTGGGCCACCCCCAGAGAGCCAGATGCCCTCACCTCTGTGCCACTGATATCCTGAAGGGAGAACAGAACCTGTGTTCAAGGACAGCCACATGCTAGGAGGAACTGTCATCTAAACTCCTTATACCACATACAGTCATCGAAAACTGAACCAAAAGATGGATTTCAGCATAGATCAGCTCAGGGAAGTTCCTGCCATACCAGCTGGGGAAGTGACTGGGGAGAGCCACCTTGGGAAACGATAGCTGGCTCTAAAAGGAGCGTTATGCCCAGAGACCCCTGGAGACTCACGTCCATCTTCTCCATCAAGTCAGAGGCACCTGGATAGGACACTAGGGAGAAGAGGTATTGGAGTCAGGTTGTCTCATGTTCACGTCCTGACTGCTCCATTTAAGTATGGCCAAGGGAAAGCACATTTGAGTTTTAATTGCCTTCTTTGTAAGACACAGAATAATGTTCACCTTGTAGGATTGCTATGAGAAATGAAGCATATATATGTCAAACATCGAGTAGCACATGGTCACTGCCTTGGGTAATGATCAAGCCAGAGCCCAGCTAACACACAGCAGTTACTGGAATTGGCAAGTATGCATCCATTCATTTATTCATTTACTTCCTGATGGACTAAAATATGCCAGGTAACCAGTCTGCAAAGACTCAGAGAACAATGAACCACTCCCAAGGTGCTTTCTGAGGAAAGGGAACACACACTTAGCTTACTACACATATGAACACT
Organism: Tupaia belangeri chinensis; assembly: GCF_000334495.1. Classification (NCBI taxonomy): domain Eukaryota; kingdom Metazoa; phylum Chordata; class Mammalia; order Scandentia; family Tupaiidae; genus Tupaia; species Tupaia belangeri. The sequence continues at coordinate 1,700,965 of NW_006159614.1, read as the reverse complement.
GGTCATAAACTCCCGGACCGTCAGGGCCATCAAACAGTGGTAGAGTAGGGCTGGCAGAGGACTGCACCTTGGAGAAGAGTACTTTGGCATGGAGGGATGTGGGTGATGGAGGAACTGAGGCCCACGTGCTAAGTCACCGTTTGCCAAAAAATACGGTCTTCAGATTTTTATTTTCTAAATCTTAATTATTTCAGTTGCATTTTATTAAAATATCAGTTTAAGAAGATGTTTGGAAAGGGACTTGGCAAAGCTGACTGCTCCAATCTTAATTCCTTTGCCCATAAAAATTCAATATAGTTATTTCTATCCAACTCCAAGTGGAGAAAAAAACATGGCATGTGATTTGAGTATCTGTAATGATGTCATTGCTCTTGGCTACTGAGGGACAGGCTTTACTACAACTGAGACAGCCTCCATACACAGAAGGACAATAGATATTCTAAATGCGCACATCCCAACTTATCCACGTCTACAGTCATCACAGAGCCCTTATTAGCCAAGATCTGACTCATTTTGAGGCTAAGGCCAAACTCATACATGGGAACATACACAGAGAAAGGAAAACCATCCTTCAGAGTAGTTTTGGGGCCAGGCCTGAGATATAACAAGTAGGCAAACACTGAGGAAGCTGGATCCCACATGACTGACCGTGGCCTGAGTCCATTACAGGCCCTGCAGCTTGAAAAATACATAGGGTATCTGTGTGCTCAGGATTCTAACAGGATGGGGCATTTTAGGAAAACAGGTTGTAATGTGACCAGGATACACCGGGGGGCTTCTTTCTCTTCTCTCTAGCTTATGCACGTACGTGCACTCTGGCATACACAAACAAACAATAAAGTTCTGAAAGAGTAAATTAACTAATTTGAAAAAAGAGAAAAACTTCTGTTCTAGATATGAGAGTAGCAATGCAGTCATATAACCCCCATCTGAGATTAAAGTGATCTTGGCACAGGTGGTTAGGCACCACTGCATGAAGCTGGAGCCAATGGGAAGGCCCAAGGTCCAGCTCCCAGGCTGACCAGAGACTAGTGGGCATGCCTGGCTGTTCCTAAGATCCCGGCACCTTAAAGGCTGGGGGTAGATTACAGCATACGAAGACTCTCTTGGGGGTGCCTCACACAAAGAAATAAATGCACCATTTAAAAAGTGAATCTGGTGAGACCAGCAGATGGTGTAATGGTTATGGTGCTGGACTCCCATGTAGTCGACTGTGGTTTGAGTACCAGATCTGGTGGCTTAAAACTCTCTCGGGGCACATTTGAATGCGTGCCTGAAAACCTGAGAGGTGACTGGAGAAGAAGAGATCATCATTGCCATCCCCCCAGAAAGTGACTTCTCACTTTCTGTCTCTGTGGTGAGTGCGCACGCACACACGCACACACGCACACACACACACACACACCCTCTAGCAAAAACCTCTAAAAAAATAAAAAGTGATATTGGTTGTGTCTCTCAGAGACAGTTGACTTAGGTAACACTAAGAATGTCTCCACAGCCTTTCCGAAGGACCAGCGGCTGCCAGTGGTCTTGGGGCACAGCAACAACACACCCAATAGGTCTGGTGAGTTGTTAAAATAATAACCATGAGATATTTCCACACAATCCAAAGCAATAAAGGAACATAGCAGAATTTACAAGACACTTAGCACCTGTTACCAAGGGTGGAGATTCCGAAAACACAAGTCTTACAAAGCAAGACAAAGTATCTGGTTCACCCGTGGGTAATGGGTTGCTCCTCTCTCCAAAAGGCAGGGTAGGGGAGGCACCAGCAGAGACCTGTGACCCAGCAGAGGCACGGCAGGGACCAGGGACACGGTCTGTGCAGAGACGCCCCCCTGAGGCGGTTATTTCTAAATTAACTATTGAAGATTTCTGTTCTCTTAAATGTTGTCCTTATTTTCAGACTTCTTCCTGTAAGCACGTGAGAGAACTTACTTATAAGTTTACCTGAAGTTTTGAGTTTTTGCCTGCCTTGCTTCTGCATTTAGAACCTCTATGTCTGATACCAGACACTGCCCTATGCTGGGTACTGAGCAGATCTACACTAGAAAATTCTGTGTGGCTATGGGGAGGGAAAATTTTGAGTGACATAATATAGTCTGAATCCTGGAGAAATGATATCAAAGTGTTGACTAAGAAGACTGCATAAATAATTCTAGTTCACCAGAATATACCTTGAATAAGTGAAAAAAAGAAAAGTCTCAAACTGGAAGAAGAAATTTCTATCACAAATAACACATTAAGGAGATGCATACTCACACTCATACACACACTCCTTCACACACGTTTTTAAAAACAATTTTTTTGGAGAGAATTTTCCTATAGGGCGCATGTGCTCGCCAGAAAGAGAGAGACAGAGAGACGGAGAGCCAGAAATCACCCCCCAAGGGGGATGGCCACGCTGCAATCTCTTCTCCATTCTCTTGGGATCTTGGGCACACACGCCCTGTGTGAGTTTAAGCCACCAGGTCTGGGACTCGAACCACAATCAGCTACATGGGAGTCCAATGACATAGCCATTATGCCACCTGCTGGCCCTTAAAATCCTTATTTTTGGAGAAGTTTTTGCTATAAGGCATGTGTGCTCACCAGGAAGACAGAGACAGAGATTCAGAAAGCAAGAAATCACCCCCCAAGGGGGATGGCCACGCTGCAATCTCTTCTCCATTCTCTTGGGATCTTGGGCACACACGCCCTGTGTGAGTTTAAGCCACTGAGTCTGGGACTTGAACTGTGGTCGACCATATGGGAGTCCAGCAACATAGCCATTACATCAACTGCTGGTTCTATGCAAACATACATACATTATATATATATATATATATGGTTGGTCTCTAAAATTCTTGTAATTCAATGAAGACTAAAAAAAAAGGAACAAAAAGGCTTGCCCCATAACATAGTAGTTAAGGGAGCCAGATCCCACATGCTCAATCATGGTTCAAATTCTGACTTCAGTGATTTGAAAAATGCCTGATGCGTGTCTTCGTATGCCCAAAGTCCAGATTGGTAGGAAGAATGGAGGAAAAAGGATTGCAGCATGACCACACCCCATTAACGGGTGCTTTCTCTCTCCCTCTCTTCCTTTCTCTGTTTCTGGCACATACGCGTGCCCTCTGGCAAGAAAAGTTTTAAAAATAAGCAAGAGACTTCAGTAGGTATTATACAGGAGAAATATAAATGTCAATAAAATATATAAGAAAAATATATTTTATATATACAGTACTTAACAAGTAGCTAATCAGTAAAGGTGGGACAGATTCACAGATGGTGGATCACAAAACAGTTCTATTGAACGAGGGGTGTGAACAAAGGCTCAGAGCTGTGAGTCAGACCAGCGTATTTGGGAAATGCCGATGACGGATGTTACGTGAACACCATGTTTAGTAATGGACTCAGTAAGCCCAAGGTCTTGCTTGGCCATCTGTGTGCCCCTTCACCTGTTTTCCAGAATCTTCCCATTAGCTTATATTTCTTTTTTTTTTAAATGATTTATTTATCCACTTATTTATTTATTTATTTACTTTTAATTTGACCATAGAGAGATACAGAGAGAGAGAAGGGAAGGGGAGAAAGCAAGTCACCAGGTCCAGGACTCAAACCATGGTCGGCCATGTGGGAGCGTCCAGCGCCTTAACCACCATGCAATCTGCTGGTCCCCCCATTAGCTTATACTTCTGCACCATGTCTCATAGTTCAGCCATCTGCCCAAGGAATAATGAAAGACATTCGAGAATAAAAGAGTCAAAGATTCACACTCAACGCATGACCAGGCACTGCCTCTAACCTCTACAAAGCGCTGGGATGCAGGGAGGCCAAAGAAATTAGAATAGTTGGATAATCTCATGGGAGCTTTGATTCCAAACTCCCATTTAGTTTAGTTTAACAATTTATCAAAAACCTAGCAAGTAAAATGAACTGTATGGGTGAAGGTCTTCAAAAAGTTCACAGAAAGTGCATTTTCCATGGAAAATCTATGCATGGATTTAGAAAAAAATTGCACCAAAGTACACTTTAATTTCATTTTCCACAAATTTCTTGGAGCACCCTAGTATTCTGTATGATGGTATCAAAGATGAACAAAACGTCAGGCCTGCTATCAAAAATGTACAATATGCTAAGGAGGAAGAGAAAAGTAAATGTGTTTCCAATGTAGCATAGGGCAGGATGTGAGGTGTAAGTTCCCAGCAGGATGTGAGGTGCAAGTTCCCAGTACATAAAACCAAGAGAACTGCAGGACGGTGAGACACATCATGAGGTCCACATTAGCACTTGGCACCTAATGCAGGCAGTAAGAAATAAGACTAAAAGGGTGGCTGCAACTGTCCTGAAAACGTTCAATGCCAGGGACCAGCAGGCAGCGTAACAGCTGTGTCTCTGGATCCCCATGTAGTCGACAGTGGTTCAAGTCCCAGACCCAGTGGCTTAAACTCATGCTGGGCGTGTGTGTGTGCATGCCCAAGTTCCCAAGAGGAGGATGGAGGAGAAGGGACTGCAGCATGGCCATCCCACCTGGGGGGTGATTTCTCACTTTCTGTCTCTGTCTTTCTGGCGAGCACACACGCCCTATAGCAAAAACCTCTCCAAAAAAAGAAAAAGAAAAAAAAATTCAATGCCTGATTGAGAAACTCCCATGCATAATGACACTTTCATAAATTACAAAGGTGACATTGCAGATTACTAGAGAAAGGAAGTGACCTGCCAATGAGTAGTTCTTCAACAATCGCTTATTCACATGAAAGAATGAAATTAAATCTCTAACTCAGACTCCACACAGAAAAAAATAAATCTATTCCCGATGGATTAAAAACATAAATATGAAAGACCAAAACGTAACATGATATATAAAAAAAATACAGGAGAGTGTCTTCAATGACATTTATGCAGACATTTCTTAATGACATAAAAGAGCTAAATGTAAAAATGACTAATAATATTGAGCTTTACCTTAAAATTAAAAATTTTAGTTCATGAGAAGAAATCAATTTCACATTGGGGGCCACCAGGCGGCATGGTGGCTAACCAGCAAGATTATCACATGACTAACTACAGTTCAGGTTCCAGATCCAGTGACTTGAAACTCACGCGGGGTGCATGTGGGTACTTGGTCAAACTCCCAAGAGGAGAATGGAGGCGACGGGACTGCAGAATGGCTACCCCCTGGGGGATGCTTTTCACTGTCTCTCTCTCTCTGGTAAGCACACATGCCCTATGGCAAAAACCTAAAATAACAGCAATAATAAATAATAAATATCCACTTTGTCAGAGGATACCTATACCAATTGAGAAAAGAACTTTACAAAAGGAAGCCTAAAATTGGTATAAGAAATTCCAATATATATAAGGCAGTAAAGAGGCACATGCATACATACATGCATATTTAAAACCCTTATACTTTAATGATGGCAAGCAATAAAATGGGAAAGACTTAAGTACTGGGTTGGCAGAACAGTCATGATGCAATTTTGCATAGGAAAACAAAGAAATAAATGTCATGCCTGTTCTGGTGACCCAATAGGAGAAATGTAAACGGCAATGAAACACATAGAAAGCCGTTTAACTTCCTTAGCGATCAAGGAGGTAGAGGCTAAGTTCGTACAGATAATCACAGCAGCCTTACTGTGAAAAATACATCACGACTTTTCCGACAACCCAACAAGTTAGCAGAATTTGTCGACCTGGAAATATCAACTATTGGGCGATGTGAAGAGATGGGAACTCACGCAGTGTTGCAAAATGCTCCGGCATCATGTGACCACGTTAGTATGCTCATGCACTTAACTTCACATGATCTACGGTTGAGAATATGAAAAGCACTTGGAATTGTGTGCCATTAGACACATACGTGAATGTTCTAGTAGCACTTTTCTTGATAGAAAAACCGGGGGGCCAGCAGTTAGTGTAATGATAGAAAGATCAGATAACCACCGACATTTCACTAACAGCAAAGTAAGTAAGAAAACTAAGGTATGACATATTTTTCATGTTTCATGCAAAAATGTGCCATGACTTTTCTGATCAACCAATAAATCCACGCATAAATACAATCCTTTATCACATCCTGGGCCAGACACTAGATGAGGGTTACAGGAAAACGAGGACTCTCCATGTGTCAGCACGACACTCTCATCCAGAGAATAAAACAACAATCCTGTCTCTCATCCTACCTGCTTAAATATCTCCTCCCTTGGTATGATTGCTCTCACCTCTCTTAAAAATTTAATTGATTGATTTATAAAAGAGAGAGGGTGTACTTGCCACAGACAGACAGAAAAATCACACACCCCCCCCAAAGGGAGGACTACATGGTAATCCTTTCCTCCATTCTCCTCTTAGGATTCTGGACCTGTAGGCAATTTTCAAGCCACCAAGTCCAGGACTCGAGCTATAGTTGGCCATGTGGGATCCGGAACCTTCACGGCCACACCGCCTGCTGCTCCATCACACCTTTTTATTACTATTTCAGTTCTTCCATCCTGCAAGAGAAATCAAGCCCACAAAGGCTGAAGTGTTTTGTGCTAGAATTCAATCGCATACAGTCTGAGACCCAAAGTAGAAAGAGAAGGTTCTCAGGGAGGAGGCAAAGAGGCAGTGAATCCTGACCACTGACCTTCCTCCCTTGTGCTTTCGTTAGGAGAAAACAAACAAACAAACAAAAAAGAACAAGAACAGTTTCTATATGTGGACATAATCAGCACCATTAAATTAGCGCCTCTCAATCTTGGGTTCACAAACTGAGAATTGCCTCAGCAATTCAAACACACACACACACACACACACACAAATCTTCCCCACTGACATCTGATCCACTGCTCTGAGATCCTGACTCACTCTTCATAATCTCGTGACACACATGCACGCGTCTCTAAACAAGGGTTACCGCACAGTCGGTGCCCACCATGCAGTCTAACACGTTTCTGCAAACCGGCTTCAACACACCTTCAATGACTAAATATCAGTTTCAAGTTTAAAATGAAGTGAGTGGCCACACACATTCCCACCCAATCCTGGCTGACAACACTACAGACAGTTATTGTCCTACAAATTCGAACGAAAACAAAGAAAGGTGACGACCAGGGATCTGCAGACGTGAACACTGACCGCCATTTGCAGCAGCAAGATACTTCACTGATAAATGCTAAAAATAACCAAATCCTGAATATTTTGACACCTTGTCTCTAAGAATCAGAAGTTTTCAACACCCCATGTGTCTAACACTTTCCCAGCAAGGTGGCTTCAAAATGCATAATAATCATGATAGAGACATCAGCGTTTCTAAGCTCCAGCTCCACTGCAGGAATTGCTGTTGCAAGTTATGGCCAAGGAGGGGCAGAACTCACTTTAAAACAAAAAAGCTAGGAGGGACCAGCAGTTAGCATAATGGCTGTGTCGCTGGACTCCCATTAGTCTACCACGGTTCAAGTTCCGGACCCGGTGGCTTAAACTCACACCAGGCGCATGTGCATGTGTGTCCAAGATCCCAAGAGGAAAAGGGATTGTGGCGTGGCCATCCTCCCTGGGGGTGATTTACTCACTTTCTGTCTGTCTCTTTCTGGCATGTGCACACACCCTATAGCAAAAATCTCTCCCCAAAAAAGAATAAGAACAAAGAAGCTAGGAACTACGTGAGAAGAAGCAACTATAGCTTTTAAAATCTTATCTAGTCCCTCAGTTTGGAGGCAGACTTACAGCTCTTTAAGGATATCGCGGGCCTGGCACTGCCAACTCAGAACACGTACTCAGCCAGGGAACAAGTCAAGGGGCTCGTGTGCATGGGTGCCCCATGTTCCAGGAAGACAATGAAGGAGGACGAATTATCGGAGTGACCAGTCACAGCCCATCTCCCAACAGCTGGCTCAGTGAGTTATTCAAACTGGGAAGTCTGTACACATGCACAAACCCAGGTTCAGCGGGAGACTGGGAGGTGGGCCATGGCACAGTGCAACGAGACACTCTGAGGTTGGTTCACATGAGAAGGTCCTGGGTTCACATCTGAAGAACTCCGAGTATTCCAGCCATGCATGAGCTGCCCTGGGGCTGACTGAGACTAGGCTGGATCATTATGCCAAGTCCCTTTGGGGGTGCTGTTTCCTGTCTATCCATCCATCTCTCCCTCTCAGAATAAGGAATAAACTTTCTAAAATTATTATTATTATTAACCAATAGGGGTAAACTGTCAGGTTCCCTGTTCTAACTCAAGGCACTTACATCACCAGTGGCAATGGGTATGTGTATTATTTATGTACATATATGTACACACAAACATATACATACACACATACACATGCACACGCATGCATACACATGCACATGGACCCAAGCATTCATTCCTAGGAACAGATTTTTGTGATTATAATATTTAAAACGTATTTAGGACCTACTACTGGATTCATACTGAACAAACTTATTATCAAGTATGCAGAAAATAAGAAAAAGCTTAAGACGCACCCTAAATTTCACCTAAACACAAAACTCTTTTACGATAATAATTAGATCTGCTTCACCAAACTAATGTGAGTCCCTCAAATCACGGCCTAGTATTCTGTGATTCAGAACAGAGCCAGAGAAGAAAAATCTACTTTACTTTAAAGATTTTTTTAGAAAAATATAAACATTTTTAAATAAAAGGAAAACACCCTTTAACAGGAGGCAAAATGATCGATAGTCCTTAGTCCTCTGGGATCACTCTTTCGCATCCTTTGTGCTTCTATTGATTACCTCGCTCCTAGAAGCCTGAAAGGGAAGGGGCAAGGAGAGCGCAGGGAAACGGAAAATCCGACTCCCAGGCAAGCGCCGAATGAAGCGCGACCTCTAATAGCCACACAGGCCACGGCATTTCCCCACACCTTGTTTGATCATATATAGATCTGGCCTAGAAATTCCAGAGTCCTTGTCAGCAATAGAATTCCAAGATCCTTCTTTGCAAATGGGAAACAGGTACCTAGAAACTCAGGGGTCGCATGGATACTTATCAACTGTGACATAAAAGGCCAAGGGAAGGCTGGCCTTCTCCTGTCACATGTTGGTATTCCACAAATCTAGACCAGGGCGACATGCCCACAGTGCAAGGTCAGGCGGTCACTGAAAAGGAGGGCTGGCTGGCCCCTGGCCCTTGAGCTCATCTAACAAGATGTGATAATGTCATAGATTCAAGACAAATGGAGACCCTGAGTGGGTGTGAGTTTTATTTGACTTAAGGCCTTAAAATAATCTGCTGGGACTAGCAGGTGGCGAGGAGCTTAAGGCTTTCAGTTCCCTCACGGGTGACCAGGCATGTGTGCACAACCAAAATTCCAGGAGAGGAATGGAGGAGAAGGGATTGCAGGACGGCCATCCCTCCTAGGGGGTAGATTTCTTACTTTCCTTCTCTCTGTCTCTGTCTAGGAAGTACACAAACCTGAAGGCAAAATAATAATAATAATTAAAAATAACAATAATTATTTGAGAAGCCTACAAACCTGGAAATTTAAATACAAACTTTTCTATATCTGGTTTCCTTTTAAAAAAGGAAGAGTCAGTCTAGCAAGAGTGGGCCTCTGCAACCACTAGAGCACAGTGGGCTATAGTGAAGGGTCCCCACTCATGCTGCTATGTCCACTCAACCGAGTTCTATTGCTAGTGACAGAGTTGGGATCTTCCAAAAATATTTTAAACATCTGCATGGACTTCAATAAATGTTTGCATAAATAAATAAACTCATACTTTAATTCCTCCTTTCCATGAATTTCTTGAGATCCCTTCATAGACACATTAGTTTATGACCATTGATTTAAGAGAAATCAAAACATAAAATTAAATTTCTCTTACTGTTAGGATGCTTAAAAGTGCTTAAGCCAAGGATTACCAGCATCACTCCTACAGTGCCATTAACTCGCCCTGCAAATCCCACTTCCACAGCGTTATCCCTTTATTGAAGGTTTCAGACATATTGAAAACGCCAAGAAATGCTTCCTGAAACAATGAAAACACTATGAATAAATGGTGGCATCACACACCGCTAGAGCAAGAAGGTGCTTTTAAGATAATTTAGTCATTTTTCATTTTAAAAATAAAAGAACCAGAGCAAACAGTAGTGCACTGAAAGACACACAGTCTTGAACGTTTTGCCTGCCATGCTGCTGAGGAAGGAGGAAATTTTGACTTGGGGAGCAAAAGGGAAGCAGGAGACAGAGGGCTGGGGGTTAGATAGAGAGAATCAGGATGAAGAAACTGACTTGCAAGTCAAAATTGTGACGGCATCTCAAGTTGCAGTGTTATTAATGCCACTTAAGTTAATGGCATAGAACTATAATGATATAAGTTCTATATAATGATGATATGATATTCTACTAATATACAACACACACAGAGATGCATGTTAGACACTTATCACCTTGACGATTACTAATAACTGGCTGTACAACCATCCCTTCTGCAGGGTGTGATAGGGAATAGCTGTCTTCACAGTGATGTCCCAGACCAATGTGCCTCTCTGCTGGTGGTTAGACTTCAGAAACCATCAGATGAGGATGTGTATGTGTGTGCCTAGCTATGTGTATACATCTGTAGCTGTATCTATAGCTATCTGTATGTTTATCTGTATCTATATCACCTTATCTATATATCTCTCTCTCTCTCTACACACACACTCATATTTTCTCCAAGGTTGAAAAAAATGTCAAATCTTTTACTCAAGTTTATTACTTTAAGATAAACCCCCCAACACTTTCATCCCACCCATACACCTCACACTGACAAAACCTATGAGCCTCCTGATGACCTGTTTAAGAAAAATAGCTTTGGAAATTTCCTGAGACAAGGTGCTAGTAATCACTTCAGCGTCTAGTCCCAAGGACGAGGGAGGTACAGGGGCTCTCTATTCACATGAAGGAGAGATGCTCTTCCCATCTTCCTCAATGACTTACAAAATGTTTATAATTCTCTGGCTAAAAATTTTACTTTGAGGTCCAGATTTTTTTCCCTGTATCTTTTTTTAAAAAATCATTAAGTTTTGAAAACATGTTGATGAAACTTGTTACTGGAAGTCCATTTACATTGTGCTCCTAAACCATTTTCCAAAACAAAGTGCAAGGCTTCAGTCTATTTTTCAACTAAACATGGAAAAAATAAACAACATACACTCAAATTCATAATGAACAATGGGTATTTAGGAAACTACATAGATCAAAGACTCAGTATTATATTTCTAAAATCTTTTGAGTTCTATAATGGCATCTTTAAAAATGAAACTTCAGAACTAATTTGTGATTTTACTTACTTTCATGAATACTTTAATCCCTTGATATTTAAGAAAATTTTATTGCATAGCAAGTTCCTCAGTATTTTGCACATCACTAGTTCTATATTGCAACATACTATTTTTGTATCCCCAGAGGGCATGTGCGCTCTGCAGACACACAGACAGATCGCCAGCAGGTGCTGTGGTCATTGGAGAGGCAGGATCCCACATAGCCAACTGCTCAGTTTGAGTCCTGGACCCAGTGGCCTGGAACACACACCTGGCATGTATTTGTGCATGCCCAAAATCCTAAGAGGAGAATGGAGAAGGGATTGTGGTGTGGCCATTCACTTGGGATGATTTTTCACATTCTCTCTCCCTGTCTCTTTTTGTATCTCTCCTTCTCTCTCTGTGGTAAGTGCACATCCCCCCATGGCAAAATCTAAGAGAGAGAGAGAGAAAGAAAAAGAGAGAACACACGAACTACTTAATGGGATGTGGCTGTGCAGCACGCCCCTCCTCCATTTCTCTGTCCTATCAGGATGTGGGGCGTGCAAACACAAATGCCTGGCGTATTCCGAGCCTCTAGGGCTAAGACTCTGCAATGGGCCATGTGGCACCTGGTTGCCTTTAGTGCTTACTACGATGCTGGCCTCTCGCACTATTATTAATACTGTCACCATTTTCCTGTCCTCCAATCACTTCTGAAACCACTCCCACTGCCCCTTTCCCAGACAGGGCCATTTGTGCTTAGGTATGGGAAGCACAACACCATCCAGATCGAGAGGGTCAGCTGGGCGTTCGGTTATTTTTCTGTCTGTCTCACACGCTCACACAGCCACTCCTCTGTGTCGAATGTAAGATGAGTGCAAGTGTAGTATCACTCGACATCAGTTTAAATCATCCACTAGGAATTAAAACAGAATGACACGGTAACGTAGTCAAAAGGCCTTGACACCATTGGAAGACTTGGGTGGTCCTGTCTGGCTTTGGTTGCAAAATCTCTAAACATTCATTTCATCCTCTGTTCACCATCAGGATGAGGTGCAGATACAAAGCAACCAAAATTGTGAAAGTACCTTTAAAATGCCAAGTTCCATGGGAAGGCATTATTATTCAAAACAGCCAGCCATGCTAGTGTCACGTCTTAGACTTAATCATCTTTCTAGAAGAGTCTATCCAGGAATGCGAGCTTAATAGTGTGTTGATAAAAAATATCTAAAACTCTCTCACAGGGATTTCATTCTTTCTCTGGTAACTATCAACACATTTTCTTTAGGGTTTTATAACAATATTGCATAGATTTCAGAGATTTAGCCTAAATACTATTTGTACCTTACCATACCAAGGTCAGAGGAACCATGTCCTTCAGCACGTACAACAGGGCAAGTACTACCAGGTCCCGGGTACCCCACGGTGCACGAGGTGGCATCGCGGCACTGCAGAGAACACGCGGTGGAACAGCAGTCCCCTCCTGGGGGACCATCAGCACCCATGTGGACACTGCTTTCTCATCTCATCACCTGTCCTTGTTCTACTTAACTACGGTCTCATTCCCTCATTATCCTGAACTCTGGGTCACTCCAGTCAAGAGAATGCAATAAAATGAAGGAGAGCTGCAGAAGGTTAGAAAAGCCTGGGATGCTGGCACAGTGGGAAAACATACTGCCCTGTGAGGCTAAAGGGTTGTTAGTTCAAGTCCAGAGACCTCCCCATGTATGTGGGCATCAAGATACTGTCAGAAGTACCAGATCTCTGTCTCACTCACTCACAGACTAAGTAAATTACATATAAATATAAATATAAATATAAATATAAATATAAACGAAAATCTGATTTCAGGTAAAGTGTAAAATTCTGGGGAGGTTGGTCTCGATTATAAGAATTAATTAAGATACAAATGTAAGACTTAAATTATTTCAAAATAAATTATAAGACTTTTGAAATACTGTTTCAACATTTGAAATATTGTTGGAAAGCTCCATGGCACAGCAATAATACATTGCTCAAGAGAAGCTGGATCCTACATGGTGACCATGGTTCAAATCCCCAGCCGGGTCAGTCTGAAACACACCGGGCATGTGTGCAATTGCCCAGCATCTGAAGGGCTGGAAGACAGGAAGAAGGGGATCGCAGCATGACCAGGCCCTGTACAGGGAACTCCACTCTCTACCTCTCTCTCAGTTTCCCATGTGTGCACACACTCTGTGTCATGAATAAGGGGAAAAAATGTGTGTGTGTGTGTGTGTGTATTATACAGTATTACATTATAAAACACATAGCAGAATACTGTTAACATGAAGAAGATGTTGCACACATCTTTACAAATTCTTGAGGCAAAACATTATGTTGCATCAGAATGGTGCCCCTCGGATGTCTGCTAGTTTTCTCAGGGCTGGATACCCATCTGAGTTAAAGCTGGCATTTGTGTTTGCCTATTCTCCTGTTGGCATTTTAAATAGTCTCATGTAAAATCCACATCACGCTGGCTTGCGCATGGAAAACATCAAACACTGAAAACACGAATTTCCATCACGGAGGGTCCATGGATGGTGTCATCGGGGCTTGTTAGAAACCCAGAACTTCAGCGCCCCCCCAGACTCACTGCATGGGAATATACCTCCGTACAAGATCCGTGGCGATTCCAGTGCACATTCCCATGTGAAAGGCACTGACCTGTGAGCTGCAGAGATTACCAGCCTGGCTTCCATAACCCAAGGCTACTGGTTTCCCGTCCTCCCTTAGTTTACTAAATTAAATTCGAATAGTGGCAATAACCACTAAGTAAGCTGTGTGGCAGCAGACACTGTCTGGTGACTTCTAAGCTACCAAACCACCACCCGAAATTCATAAAGAGGCAAATCTTCTGGTCCAATATCTAGTAAATAAATCTGCTTGTATAGTAAGTTACCAACACCTGCATACAATACCACCCAGAACTGTTGTGCCACGTTGGATGGCCCGTGAAACAGGGAGATGATCTCTTTCTGTTGGCTTCTTGCATCTCCAGCACCCCCAGCCCCCCACCCCAGCCTGCCCACGACCTGCCTCTTGAATGTCGGCGGGGCCACTTCCCTCTGACTTGCTGAGAAATTCAGGCATTCCAGTTAGGTTGTGCAGCATCAGCCTGGTCCATCCTCATTCGAACCCCAGCCTGTTGCAGTGACAGCTTCTCACCCGAGCCTCCTATCCCCACCATGCCATGCCATGCCATGGAATGCTGTGGAATGCTTGCTCTTCTTCCAGAATGAAGCATCTTTCATACTTAATAAACCAGAAATCTGGGGGCAGGAAGGCCATATTTGCACTGAATAAAGCCATCCTTGACTTCAGTTGGTAAACAGCTCTCGGCTTCTCAGCATCCTTATTTGTGAAATGAGCTATAAAAAGGAATCAGTCAATGACGAAGAATGCAGGCCTCCCCGATTCTTGCCCTGGGAGAGACTGCGAGGTACATATGCCCTGCAGAGCCAGGTGTGAGCTGGGAGACACGTAGCCTCATAAACTCGAGTCTAATTTTTCAACCCCTGAATTCTAGTCCAGTCCCGCGGCTGGAGGAGTGGGGGTGGCGGCGGCGTAAGCTCAGCATACCTGGTGCACACCACACAGCAACATGCCACTGTCAAGAGAAAGTTCCAAAAGCACAACAGAGCCAGCCCTGGCTTTCGGAGAACACAGCCCAAACAGGACGCACCAGCATCCGCCTGACTCTGAACATCGTCTGCGCAAGCGTGTGTGTGCACAACAAGGCCACGCGACGCAATGTGGCACAAACAATGAAAAGTTCTCTTCAAAGTGGCAATGCAGAACAGAACGAATATCTGTTTTCTATAAATGCATTCCACCATCTGCCTCGCCTGAGCAGCAGGAGTACCCAAAACAGCAGAAACAGCAGCCTCTGGTGTTCCAATCTATTCTGAAACCTCCCGCTCCACATTCCCCGGCAAACAAGCTAAAAATACAAGGCATGCAACAAACGGTCCCTCGGGGTCTGCCACTCCATGGACGGCATAGTCAGTCAGAGTAAGATTTTCTGTCGAAATTCAAAAATGGGAGTACTAGCCAGCTCTCATATTAGAGACGGGTGCTGAGAAGAATTTCAAGTGTGACTCCAATCCCCAAGAATGAAGAGAGGGTGGTTGTTTCCATACGACGTACAGTTCCTCAATTTATTTGAATATATTTATAGATTTATTTAAGCTGCTCTCAATCCCTCTACCACTCATGGTAGTAGTAAAGACACTGTTTTAGTACTTCTGTAACCAAAATACCTGGGTCATTTGATTTTTGCACAGTTCCAGAATCCATCTTCGCTGTGTGCTGAATAAGTACAAATCCAGGTTTGACCTGAACTTGCTCTGTGGTCTCTATGGCATATTTGGCCTCTCTATGCACTTCTGCTGTCTTACAGATGGGCTAACACTAGTACTTACCTTAGAGAGTTATCTGAAGGGTTAAATGAGTTAAGGCATAGCTAGCATTAAGAACAAAAAATGGCATCCACCAATGGTAACTATGATTTCATATCCAAACAAGTCTACAAACATGCCTTCTAAAGAATGCACACTATCTAACCTAAAACATGTAACTACACAATGGTGCTTCTCACGCCAAGAGTCATCATTTAGAAAATGAAGTGGTGAGCAGAGGAATGTATTCACATAGAGCATGTGGCTTAGAATGACACAGGAACACTTCTCTGGGGGTTATTCTGTTGTGCTGTTATTTCATGAAAGAATGAGGAGGAAAGAGGAGGAAGAATGAGGACACAATGATATTGCTGATCAAGTGACAGTGCCTGGAGTAAGGGGCAAGTAGAATGAGTGGGAAGGAGGCCACTGAGGAAGAGGACACAGCTGAGTGCCCCCTGCACAAACGTGCACTTGTCAGTGAAGAGGGCGTCCTACCAGCACCTGTCTTTAAAAAATGCTATGGAAAAAAATCCTTCGTTGTACACACACCTTTAGGATTAGAGTTTAGTAGATATGACTGGGGTCTCTAGCCTATAGAAAAAAAAAAAAGGCACAAAGGAAGGGTACTGGAACAAAGGAGATCACTTTAAAAAAAAAAAAAAACATTTTCCTTTACAGGCCTTTAACATGGGTCATGTTTTGAGTTGGGTACTATACCTGGTGGCAGGAGAAAAACAGCAACAACAAAAAACAAGTTTATAAGCCCAGCTGCTGTGGCGCGATGGTAGTGAAAGGGGCCACAAGGCTGGAAGCCACTTGGTGACCACACGTTCACATCTCCAGGACAACCTAAAAAGATCCTGAGGAGCTGGAGAGCTAGGGACAAGGGATCACAGCGGGGTTCCCCCTTCTGTCATTCTCTGGCATGCATGCACACATGCCTTCACAAATAATAAATCAACTGTGACCAACAGGTGGCACAATGGTTACCTCACCGGAGTTCCTCATGACTGACCACAGCTTGAGTCTCAGACCCAGTGGCTTGAAAATCATGCCAGGCACGTGTACATGCATGCCCAAGATTCCAGGAGGAGAATAGAGGGGAAGGGACTGTGGTATAGCCAGCCCCTCTGGAGGAGATTTCTTACTTTCCCTCTCTCTGTCTCTGGGGAGTGGACATGTCTAGGGCAAATATCTAAAATAAATACATAAATACTTAAATAAGTAAATATCAAGTTCACAAGTTACTGAGACAATAAACAGACAAGTCCTCCCTAGTTGATAAGAAAGCAGGGTCTAGAACTGCCTGCCGGATCCAGCTGGGCAGTCCTATAGCACTCAGGATGACTTGCTGGCTCTGTGGGCTTTCTCAATTTTGGAGTTTCCCCTTAAAGGACCAAAAGTCAACAGATGGGCCTTTGAAAAGTGAAGAAGTATGCAAAGGGTGACAAGCGCTATCATTGCAGGGACCAGGTCTGAAAACTGTCACGCTTCGGGGACCTCTCGAGCAGAACTGCCAGTAGGAGCACGCTGCCACCCAGCTGCTCCAGCTCAGGGCACGACCCAGGGACCAGAAGACAGAAACCCCACAGCAGACTGGGAGACAAGCTTCCTCCTCATAGTCCTGTGAAGGGGCAGATTTCTGAGAAGGGACAGAATAAGGGGAGAGTGTAGAAGGAAGTATCCTAGTAACATTCACTATGGCAGAAACTACGATAGACTGAAAACGGTATGAACAGGACAAATGGACTTAAATGCATAAATCATATATGCCCATAAAGTAAGTGTGCAATTCTCTTCCACCAATGCATTACTCTAGTTATTGTATGAAGACTTCATTGTCTAGGATGTTTTTTAATGCAAGGAACTGCAGAAACGTTCAGCCTGTCTAAGATGCTCCTACCCTCCACCCCATAACTCTCCACATACAGTAAGGAATGCAGGAATCACAACCAGATCAACAGCAGGACAGCTTTTTGCCAGAGAACAAAAACAAATCAGTATGACAACATGATGTGGATTCAATTAGCACTTGGCAGGTCACAGATAACTTTTAAGCCTTCTTTTAGGTTGGAAAGTGTTAAAACACACAGTAGTCATGGCGTGAAAGACCCTCCCTTCCATGTGCCGACAGGCAGAAGTACCAGCCTGAGAGGCAAGTCTCACTCACAGAGGAGGAAAACCCACGCCGACCCGCCGGCTGCTGCCAAGGTCTGCAGGCAGCCCCTCGGCACAAGGACCTTCCTCTTTCAGTACAATCAAAGCCAATCATCTGAAATCTCCCCAATTTCCAGAGGTTTTTTTTACAAAGGGAGAAAAAAAAGAAGAAACTGGTACAATCAAACATATAACAAAAATTGTCAAGAAAATGCTACTGAATCATTAAATAGTCTCATAGGATCAAACCAAACAGCTTAACTATGTATGTCCCGTTGGGTAGGGAAGGTAGGATGTCTTGGTTGAAACCAATCAGAAAGCTCTCGTAGAGCACACACCATCTGCCTGGATAACTAAGAGTAACGGGGGTCGGCCCACGCGGGACGGGGAGACTACTGGCACTCAGCCACTGGGGTGCTCCTCACAGTAGTTTTAGTGGATGGCATCTTCCCAGGATGTGAGAACTTACGGAACACTGGAACACACCCTTCGTTCAGAAACGCCAACTGTGCCCGCCTGTCCAGTCAGGTACACGTGGCTTCCAGCTTTCACAGCCTGTTTGCTGTTCATTCCTGGAGGAAGCGCTCATGGACACTAAGGGAGATGCGCTCGGCACCCCAGAAAGTAAAACATGACACGGGAAAGTCAGGTTACTGCTCCACTCCACGCACTCGGGCACCGCTATGATCTGTGCAAGGCGTTTGTTGTAAATAAGCCCGCGGAGTGTAAGCTTGTTTTCCAGCAGACCTTTAAAGAACAGCTTGCAGACAAGAGGTGCTAGCCTTCCTTTCACAG
Source organism: Tupaia belangeri chinensis (assembly GCF_000334495.1). Taxonomy (NCBI): domain Eukaryota; kingdom Metazoa; phylum Chordata; class Mammalia; order Scandentia; family Tupaiidae; genus Tupaia; species Tupaia belangeri. Next base: position 1,682,383 of record NW_006159614.1, on the reverse strand, counting down.
CCAGCAACACTCCATCCAAGAGGCTCCTGGCAAGTCCCCACCTCTCCTTAGGAGCTGGCTTCAAGAGAGTTCCACCCAGCAAATTCCAAGGGTCAGAACCTGGAGCTGGTCACTGTCAGGTGTTCCACTCCCAAGAGTAAGTGAAAACGCGGTCACTTAGAGTAACATTTAGCAAAGCAAAGGCCGGCTCTCCCCATGGCAGTGCAGGGAAATCAAGTTGGAGCTGACTTTGCAGTGAGACATTCTCGTAGTAAATTAAATGGCTGAAGCTTGTGCTTCTTCCAGCCAGAGGAAAAAACTATGCTTCCCCATCAACCAGTGTGTGCAATCACCCAGGCTCGTTTTTAAACCTTCCCTGCTTTTTAAAAAGCCTGCTCCATTTAAAAAAAAAAAAAAAAAAAAAAAAACTTTCAAAAGCGGAAATGCAAATAGGCACAGAACAGGATCATAAAACAGAAAGCTTCTCTCCACTTTTTTTTTTTTTTAATTCTTTTCAGGCAGAAGAACTGCTTTTAACACACCGTTAGCTTTTATAAAAATGAGACCGTGTGGGCTCTCCTGCGATGGTTCCCAACCCTTCCCACCCGGCTCGGCTAATAGAATATGTCCAGCAGGCGGGAGGCAGGCAGCCAGCTCAGCCCAGCCCTCCCAGACAAGCCTTAGGTAAATCATTGAAGGCAATTACCGATTGTACCCTTAATGGATGGCACACGGAGGGGAAAAGGTAAGGAAGGGCGGGAAGGAGAAGCTCCCGGATTTTCTCCATGATAAAGCCGCAGGACTCAGCTGTCTGAATCTCCTGTGATCACCTTTCAAACAAGTCCACGGGATTTATCTTTAAGTTGATGCTTCCCGTCCTCGCTCACGGTGGAGCTCAAACCAGTTGCAAAATTTCACTCTGCTGGAGTCAGAGGAGACAAGAAAACGGGGGTACTCTTTCTGTGCTGTTCAGCGGGGCCGCGCTCCTAGCTGGAGTCAGCTCAGGGCAGCAAGAACCGGCGCCGCGAGCAGCCTAGGGCCAAGCGCCTGTCCGGCGGGGCACTGCGGGCGCCTTAAACCTGGCTGGCGCACTCCACTCAGCCGAGCTCCTGCACTCACAGGGCCTCCCAAAGGGCAGCCCAGCTCTGGCTGCCACCCCAGGCGAGGGTCGCCGTACGGACGCCAGGCTTGGCGCACAGGGGGACTTCGGCTTGGTGGCTGCTCCCCAAAGGGAAAGGGCGCCCTGCCCATTCGAGTCCATCACGCAGAGACTCCCATCACTCGGCTCCTGTCCCCGGGAACTCTCGGACACGAATGTGGGCGCCCACCCAAGAACGATCTCGCCTTGGAAGTGGAGAGGACAGGGGAGGGCAAGACTGGAGTGAGGACGGGGCAACCCGATTTGCAGCAATCGAGGAGGGCTTGGAAAATGGAATGGGCGGTGGGAGCAATGGGGTCGGGGTCCGGGTCACAACAACCTGTAGGACTGCCGCAGATTACAAACTTGGGGGGCCGGCAGAGGTCCCCTCGGAGGTCCTCCGCCCAGCTCCTACGCCATGGGCTCGGCGCGTAGAGAAGCAGGGCGCAACTTGGGGAGCCACCGCCATAGGTGCGGGTCCCGCTCGGTCCAGCGGCCGCTCCTTCCGCTCCGCCTTCGCCCTCGCCCTCGCCCAGCCGCCCGCTCTGCCCATCGCTTACCTCTGGCGGCTGCAGCGCCCGCTGCCCAGAAGCACAGCCCCAGCCATGGGAGCCACCGGCGCGCCCCTCCGCCGCCTCCTGCGGTCGCCGCTCTCCCCATGCTTCTCGCCGGTCCGGGAGCACGGCTCCTCGTCCACGCCCCGGGAGCC
>NW_006159614.1:1667468-1680214 GCF_000334495.1 Tupaia belangeri chinensis | reverse complement strand
GGCGGCCGGGGCCCGGGGCACGGGGAAGCGAGGGCCTGCAGCCCGGAGGGCCGACTGGTGCGCGCCGCAGGAGGGGGCGTGCGGGCGAGCGCAGCACCTGAGGCCGGCGCGCCTGCTCCCCAAGGCGGAGCCGTTCAGATCCTGCCTCTCCCACTTCCACTCGTTAGCAGCTCATCAGCTGTCGTTCCTAAAGAAGTCGAGAGAGAGAGAGAGAGAGAGAGAGAGAGAGAGAGAGGAGGGAGGAAGGAAGATGGAGAGGGGAAGAGAAGGAAGGAAAAGAAAAAGGAGGAAGGTTGGAAAAGGGAAAGAAAGGAAGAAGGGAACGGAAATGCATGGCGGGAGATGGAGAGAAAAAGAAACAATGAAAGGAAAGGAGGAAGAAGGAAAGAAAAAAGAAAGGAAAGAAAGAGACTTAAATATGGGCAGGGTAGGGGAAAGATAGGGAGGGGAAAAATCCATAACTGTGGCAGTGCTGACTGTGCGCCTCTGCAGGAGCAGGAAGGGGGGGGCTGGCCCATTTTTTGTGTTTTACTTTTATTTTCTAATTAGTTTTTCTGCTGCCCTAATACTAGAGAATCCCCCACCCCCACCCCCTTTCAGGAGCTCCCGCCTTTCCCAAGGCTCCTGTGTTGTGCTTTGGATCAGGCCCTCAGAGTTGCTTTTCCTGTAAGAAACAGAAAGGAGAGGGGCACTGGAACTTTACTGCAAGGAAAATACTTTTATCAAAGTGTGGTTTCTTTTTAATAATTTGTCAAGTTTCCGTATTTAACTTTGTCTTTCACACTTTTTAAATTTACATGTACTCAGGGTACATCTTTAGAGTGTACAAAATGGTTTTTCCCAACAGGAATGCAGTGCCTATCAATCCGGTCAACACTCTTACCATGTGCATTATCGTCAAGGTACAGCTTTTATTCACATGTCTGTTCAATGTTTTGACATTTGACACAAAGTGAATGATTATGGACGAGTTTTCCGATTTTTATTTATCTGCTTTTGAAAAGTACCTCACGGTTGCCTCTTACTCTTCCCTCTGCAAAAGGAGAAATGTGAGAAGAGAGATTGCTCTTGGCCACGTAGTCTCAGAGCGAAGACGCTGCCGAGGAGCTGGCCCTGAGGCTACCATGCCCTCGCTGAACAGTGTGCTCTCTCTCTGGAGTGGTGACTGGTGCCAGAACTCAGGAGCACAGAGAGTCCTTCCTTGGCCTGCTTCACATCAAAGAAAAGGAAGTCTTGGTTCAAAGACAGCCTTCCTGGGACCAGCAGATGGCGAACTCACTGGACTTCCATGTGGTTGACTGGGGCTTGAGTCCTGGAACTGGTGACTTAAAACTCACGCTGGGCCTGTGTGCTTGCATGCCCAAAATCGCAAGAGGAGAATGAAGGACAAGGGATTGTGGCACGGCCATCCCTCCTGGGGAGTGATTTCTCTCGCTTTTTGTCTCTCTGTCTCTCTAGCAAGCACATGCGTCCTATAGAAAAGAAAATTTTAAAAATTCTCTCTAAAAAAAAGACAACGTTCCCAACAGTTCCCCACTGCCCATGCTCTACATCAATACAAGTACTTTTTGTAAAAAATCCATCTCTTTTGTCAAAGTGCTACCTGCCTTCAAACACCTTTCTCTGGAGAATAAGCAGTTTAAGGTGCGGTAATTGTTCTGGATGAGGTAATTGCACTAACTTGCTTTCTGCTGAAGAAAACGAGGATGATGGGCAGAAGGATTGATTCCCTGATAATCGCCTGCTGTGGTGTCCCCCGAGAACCTCCACAGGAGAATGTCAGCAGGACCAGCACCGTCTCCTCCAGTCTCCCAGCAGCTCAATACACGGTTCGGGACCCAGTCTGAAACTCAGCTCTGGGGAGGGTTACCACCAAGCCTAGACTGATGTGGGCTGGCTGGGGACTCGCCTGGAAGCCTCCTTAGAATCCTGGCAAATGCGGGTTTTGTCCTTTTCCTCTATGAAGGTGAATGGAGAATTAATCTGCCAAATATGCTTCACTTGTCTTCTGCAGAACAGTCATTCATCGCCGACTTTTCTTATTCTTCGAGACTATGTGGCTATTCTACCACAAATGAGTATTTTCTAACAAAAGAATGAAAAAGAATTACTGTGTTTTCCAAGATAACATTTAAATCTCATGGCTGTCTCCATGGGGGAGGGGGAGGCAAAAATAAAATTAGTTTTCTTTTGCAAAGGGGTTTAACAAAAACTGAGCTATTTTTACAGAAATACTTTGAGTTAAATCGTAGTGACAAGTGAGCATGGGGGAGAGTTACCGCCTCTGAGTGCGCGCTGCGCTCCAGGTCCAGGTCTGTCATACGTACCCTTGTAGAACATACCCAAGCCCTGCGAGGTAGGACTGACCGCTGGGAGGTGAGGGTCAGGGTGAGGGAGGAGTAATGTGCCCTGAGTCACGGAACACCAAGAATGGTAAACCAGTTTGTGAAATTCTGAACCCAAGAAGAAGACTGAGGTAGGGTCCATCAGTCAGGTTCCAGAGAATCTAAGGAATCATTTAGCTTTCTGGTTGGGAGAAGCTGGGTCTTCAATATTCTCCCACATACTATCATATACCCTGTATTAATTATATGCCACGTGTTGATTATATTCTGCATATTAAAATACCCTATATTAATTTAATTTTGGCATGTTAAAACCTGTACAAAGATGGGCCAGTAGGTGGCATGGTGATTAAGGTGCTAGACTCTCACCTGGCTGACTGTGGTTTGAATTCTGAACCTGGCAGCTTGCTTTCTCACTTTCTCTTTCGCTGGTGAGTGCATGTGCCCTGTAGCAAATTTAAAATATTACTTTTTTTTTTGGAGAGGTTTTTTGCTATAGGGTGCGTGTGCTCGACAGACAGACAGAGAAAGAGAGACAGAAAGCGAGAAATTACCCCCCAGGGGGGATGGTCACGCCACAATCCCTTCTCCTCCATTCTCCTCTCGGGATCTTGGGCACGCACGCACACGCGCCTGGTATGAGTTTTAAGCCACCGGGTCCGGGACGCGAACCGCGGTCAACTACGTGGGAGTCCAGCAACATAGCCATCACGCTAACTGCTGGTTTCCAATAAATAAATAATTCTTAAAAGTGTGTACAAAGAATTGTACTGCATCCATTTGAAGAAATATTCATATCTATTTGGAGACATAAGTTGAGCAATTACTACCCAGGATTGTCTCTGGCCTATAAATAGCGACATAGAATACAGGAACAAATAGCTTAAGAATCTGGACGGCCACGGATCCAGCCCTGACTCTGTCAGACTCTGGCTGTGTGGCATGGGGCAGATTGATACCTAGTTCCCCATCTGTAAAATGAGAGCTTGACTGTGATTTAAGATCTATCCTGTTTAAGAGCCATCGTTTTGAACCCTAGCATGTTCTATCTATTATGAATACACAAATGACCGAACTACAGTGGAAATTAAGCCCCCTCTCCTGGAACTGGAACAATTATAAACAAATGCATCATGTTCTAGAGAGATTATTTGGGATTACAGCCAAGCTACAAGTATTAGCGACAACCAAGTGTGTTAGGACATTCTACTGCTGTAGCAAAATGCCATCAACTGGGCAGCTTATGAAGAACAGATTTAATTCTCATAACACAGGAGGCCAAGAAGTCAAGGATCAATGGCCCAGCCAACTGAGTGTCTGTGAGGGGCCAGTTCTTGGTTCATACACAGTGATTCTCATTGTGTCCTTATGTGTCGGAAAGAAGAGGGTCGTTTTCTGGACCCTCATCGTAAAGACACTAACCTCATTCATGAGACTTCTACCCTTATGACCTGATCGCTTCCCAAAGGCCCCACCAACTAACACCACCACATTAGTGATTACATTTCAGTTTAACTCTGGGGAGATATAAACATTCTGACCAGGGCACCAGATAATATTAATTCAATGAGTAGACTTGGTTAAGTATTTATCTCAATTCTTTGTTGCTTGAATGGACTTTGTCTAGCTTCTTAACACTACTATAAAAGCAGAGCGATAGATAGTGTCTAAATCCATTGCCTTTTCATCATCTCTATCCCAGCTAGTCTCAAAAAAAAAAAAAATAGAAAATGCTTAAGTTAAATCAAAGTTGGAGGAGGGTAGATAGGCTGAGCATAAAGAAATATGCCCTTCCAAACATAATGCAGATATTTTTAAAAGTGCTTTTGGAGGTGCTCTGTATTCATCTGGAGAAACAATTTAGCCATCTTTGTTGGTGTTAGTGATAAAACTGCAAGGGAAGTTAAGAAGGTAGTGATATTTCTGTTTCTGCTATAGAGTGTAGACATTCAGTATATATTAAGTGGGGACATACAAAGCCTCTCTTTCATAGCCTGGCTTGCTTCACTTAAGTGTAAATCTTTAAGGGACCAGCAGATGGTGTAATGGTTATATTGCTCGACTCCCATATAGTCAACCACAGTTCAAGTTCTGGACCCATAGGTTTGAAACTCATGCCAGACACATGTGTGTGCATGCTCATAATCCCAAGAGGGAGAATGGAGGAGAAGGGATTGTGGCATGGCCATCCCCTCTGAGGGGTAATTTCTCACTTTCTGTCTCTGTCTCTCTCTGTCATTCTGGTGAGTACATGTACCCTATAGCAAAATAAATAAACAAACAAACAAAAAAAACTCAAGAAAAAAAGTAAATCTTCCATACTTGTCCATGTTCTATCAAATACTAGGAGGGTGGGAAATGGCAGAGGATGAGAGGGAGGCAATCAAGGGGAAAAAAAGAAAGAAGTAAAACAGTTAAGAAACACAAAACAGAAAATGATCTGTTGAAGGTAATAGGTATGGTAATATCTTTGATTGGGACACTATTCAGTGTATTCTGGATGAGAAAATTCATTTTGTATGCTGTAATGATATACAGTGAGTGAATGTAACATAAATTTTTCAAAAAAGAAGGTAGCGATATTCCACATGAACAAAGTGGGAGAGTTTGTTCCAGGAGATGAGAAAGAAGTGGAAACCAAGGAGCAGGTGAAACCATGCCTGCTAAAATGTGGCCTTGCTCCTAGGACCTCCTCACACACCCTGAGGTTCTGAGAGTGTGAGAATTCTTTCTGAAAACGACAATGAAAGTACTTTATTTTGAAATTAGATTACTGAAAACAAAGCAGACACTTGGAAAAAAGAGAGAGAGAAAGAAAGACCTTGGACTTGAAGCACTCGAAAAACAGGGAGAAGTCTTTTGACCATAAAACATAGACTGGATATTTTTAGGAGCGGGAAGTGCCTCATGAACAAAAGCAAGATGTCAGAACTCAGTCAGATCAAGACCATGGGGAATAAAATAGCTAGAGCTGCCAGGGAGAGGAGACAGGCATAGGAACATTGAAAGAACCATCTGAGAAGAGAGATGTGCACCCTCATGTTCACGGCAGCACTGTCTACATCAGCCAGGGTGCTGGATCAACCTGTGTCCCTAAACTGATGTACAGATAAGGAAAATGTGCTGAATGTACACAGAGAATAGTAATCGGCCGTAAACAAAGATGAAATCTCATCATCTGAGGCAACATAGATGAGCCTGGAGGAAGTTATGTTCAGTGAAATAAGCAAGACATGCAGAGGGAAGTACAACAGCTTCCCACTCATTTGTGGAGGCTAAATGATTTGATCACCAGAAGTGGAGACTGGGACAGTGGATACAAGAAGCAGAGGAAAGAAGGGTGGGGAAGAGTAAGGAGAACTTGGCTTGAGTAGACCACTATAGCTCTGTAAAGCAGTGGGTGACAATTCCGTGTATATGGCCACTCCTCACTTAAAAGACCTACATGTTTAATGACTGCTCAGACTTACAGCCAGTTCTCCAGAGCTCCCCTTTCTTAGTCTGGATGACTCTCAGGAATCCCTTCCCAGTCTTCGTCTTGCTCCTGTAGTCAATCAGTATTCACTACACGAAGTGTTCATAATCACACAAGACTACATATTTCATTTATAAATCTGTACTTTATTATGAACCCATAGTAGTAGTCAGAGTAAATAAAAATGATTATATCAGATTTATATTGTGTTGTATCTTGTCACTTTCTGGCATTTATCTATTGAAAATGTATGCTTTTCCTATGGATTGAATTACATTATTTTAGTGTGGTGATGTGTGATACCTATGGAAAAATACATACTCTATGGTAACACAACACACCACAAGACATTGCCTTTAAGTTCCTTGCTCATCAAGCAATTCATTTAACATCCTAGCTGTAGGAATGGAACTCAGTCATTAAGAGAGGAGGACTTGTATTTCAAAATAGCTGGAAGAAACTATTTTGACTGTTTACAGCACAAAAGTAATAATAGATCTTGCAGATGGTATGTTTATTGCCCTATTTTGATCATTATACACTATATTAATGTAACAAAAAACTCAAACTGTATTCCATGAAGATGTACAACTGCTATATATTAATTAAGAAGTATAATAAAGGGCCGGCTGTGGAGGTTAAAGCAGCTGGTTCCTACATGACTGACTTTGTGGTTCGAGTCCTGGACCTGGAGACTTGAAAATAACACTGGTGTGTGCTTGTATGCGTGCCCAAAGTCCAAAAGGGAGAGTGAAGGATAAGGGACTGTGGTGTGGCCATGCCCCCACGGGGCATCTTCTCACTTTCTCTCTCTCTGTCTCTCTCCAGTGCACACACACTGTATAGCAATCTTTCGAAAAGTAGAAAAGAAGAACTGAAACTAACTCCAAAAAGGATTTCAGTGTCGTAATTTTACCTAACATTCTGAATGGAAAGGGCAATTTTACTTACACCTGCTATTAGCATGTTTCTCTCTTAATGTTTCTAGGAGCTTTTAAAGTCACATACGATTCCTCTCCAGGGAATAGGAGTGGATAGGCAGTCTCCCACAATGGGGATGCTAAATGTGTAACCTCCCTCTTCCTCGAAGCTGACTTCTAAAGACCCAACAAATAATCCACTCTGGCTCATAACTGCCAAATATTTCTTATAGAAGCCTTTGTTTCCGTTGATCACATTGGATCTTTGGAAAAGCCATGACACATGTTTGCATAGAAACCTATTTCATGACTTTCTTGACAACGCAGTAAATAAGACCAAAAAAAAAAAAAATCAACAGAACAAAAGGACAACAGCTGGCAACCTCAATTGGTGAACTTGGCATTACAATTAAATGAGATATTTCTTTCTTTTTCTTTTTCTTTTCTTTTCTTTTTTTTTTTTTGAGAAGTTTTTGCTATAGGGCGTGTACATTCACCAGATAGAAAGAGACATAGAGACAGAAAGCGAGAAATCACCCCCCAGGGGGGATGGTCACGCCACAATCCCTTCTCCTCCATTCTCCTCTTGGGATCTTGGGCACACATGCACACGCGCCCGGCGTGAGTTTTAAGCCACCAGGTCCAGGACGCGAATCGTGGTCGACTACGTGGGAGTCCAGCGACATAGCCATTACGCTAACTGCTGGTTTCCTAAATGAGATATTTCACATGTGATAATCCCACCAGAGATGTTCTATGCCAGTCATTTCCCCAGGTTGGTCTTGTTAATCAAAGCAGCACCTTTCCTGAAATCCAAGCCACGTAGCTAGCATATGATGAACTTCATTCACTACTCTGTGCTTATGACCAGCTCATGATTCTTGAACCTGCTGGAAGCAGGGAGAGAAAAGGATAATGAACTTCATTCACCACGCTGTGCTTATGACCAGCTCATGATTCATGAACCTGCTGGAAGCAGGGAGAGAAAAGGATCTTGAAAGTTGGGGAGCTACGAGGACTTCCATTGTGATGTCCTGTTTGTGTACAATAATCCAAGTTAACAGCCTTCCTTGTTAAAGGCAATATGGGATCGTTTATTAAGTAAACTCTTATACACACAAATTAGGGAGGTCTACTTTAGAGACCAAACTATGGAGCAGCAATAAAGTGGAAAAATCCAATACATTTGTTTAAAAGAGCAGCAGGCCACCGAAAAGACATCGTGAGTGTGCCTTCCCTACATCTGTACTCTGGGAATTTTCCTTGGAATTGGGCATCTTCACGTTTCAGCTACAGCTGCTGACACAGATGAATGAAAGAACTTAAAAATAATAACAAGAAACACAATTCTTTGGCAGTTAAATTAATGTGTTAGTGCTTTAAAAAATAATAAACTGTGATGAGAAAAGACAAGATGTGTTAACTCAGAAGATGTAGTCTCCCATGACAGCATAACGGAACCCCCGAGTTATCTGACCTTGGTGTTTAGCATCATAAATATGACAGTTTAAACGTCCCAGCACTTGGCAGACTTTGTGCTCAGAAGTATCTTGATGTTTTTCCATATGGAGAGAAAGTACAATGGCTTTGTGTGGCATGAATGTGTCTGCTTTGTGCTGCCCAGTTTTTTTTTTCTTTGTGTGCTCTCTATACGCACCTTGGGATATCATTCATTCACTCATTGTGCTTCTTTATCTACACTGGTAGACACTCTTACTGCTGATTTAAAGAGAGGATAAGGAAAGATCCATCCAAAGATAATTCTACTGCATTTGTAGTTCCTGAAGGGATTCAAAGTCATAGGACATCCATGTTGTCTCCAGGGACCACACAGCTCTCTCCAAACATAAGACCGCAGATCTCAAGAGATGATAGCCCTGTCGTTTCTGGCCAGTAATAGAATCAAGAGTCAAAACTTGACAATGTAACAAGCTCATATTTCAACATCCCCATCTCCACATTAAGATTATAAGACCCAAAGACTTTGGGTTCCTCTGGAACTGGCAAATCTGCCCAGAGCAAATTATTGAAGGGAAAGAAAATTTACTTTTGAGGGTCCTACATGCAGACATATTGCAACAAGGCCAGCAACTACGTTTTTTCACCAAAGCTACCCCTCTTACTTCAGACTCAGGGTTAAGGAATGAATATTTGCAGTAGAAGAATGTCTGAATGTCAAAGTTGGAGACTAGAAGGAAATATATTACCTTTTTCTCTTTGTGTGAAAAAAAAAAGATAGATCTGGAACTAAATAAGACAAATCCAATGGTAGAGTACACCTTTACGAAGTAACTTCCATAATTCTAAGAGTTTATCTAATGCACTTTAACTATAATACACCACTTACAAAATGCTATATAAAATCACTAAGCAAAGAAAGGAATGATTTGTCTGAAAGGTAAAACAGAAGAAGTAAACAATGTAAGTTCTCTTTCCATTTACATTTTGTTTTCTTCTTTCTTTTCCCTCTTTTCTTTCCTTCAGTTGACTTCTCTTCCAGAATAAGAGAGTATTAGTTAATCCCTATAAATAAGAGAAGGCTGATATCTTCAGTAGATTCTTTAAAGCAGGACTTAAATAACCTTTACATCATTCCAACTGAAGCTGGGCAAATAGAAGATACTAGATCAACAATCAGAATGTTTTCCAATTTTTACATAAATTTTTGACATTTCTGGCCCAAATCGTATACCTGTTCATTTTCTCCATCTTTATAACAACAACAAAAAAAGTGAATTCATAATTTGTTATATCTTAAGGCTCAGGCAGTAGATTTAAAAGTGCTCATTAATAAATGGCTGTCATGTATTTTAGAGGAAAAAAATCTTCTTTACATGTCAAGTAGTATTTTACTGAAAATAAAATTTAAGAGAGTGCCATTTGCTATCTAATTCAGTCATATATTCTACTCATCTTGTCAGGTATAAGGATGACTTCATCACAGTTCAAGTACCAGTTTCTCTAGAGAAAGACAATATAGTACTGCAGTATATGGTGAAGATTACGAGAGGGCCACGATTATTACTAGTGCTTGGTGAGAGGCTAACCCAAATAGAAAACAATGGTACAACTCCTGTATTTTCTGTACTCAAACTGACAGTATACCTATCTGCTGAAAAGAGAAAACAAATTACACACACACACACGTGTGTGTGTGTGTGTGTGTGTGTGTCTAATGCACTTTAACTATAATACACCACTTACAAAATGCTATATAAAATCACTAAGCAAAGAAAGGAATGATTTGTCTGAAAGGTAAAACAGAAGAAGTAAACAATGTAAGTTCTCTTTCCATTTACATTTTGTTTTCTTCTTTCTTTTCCCTCTTTTCTTTCCTTCAGTTGACTTCTCTTCCAGAATAAGAGAGTATTAGTTAATCCCTATAAATAAGAGAAGGCTGATATCTTCAGTAGATTCTTTAAAGCAGGACTTAAATAACCTTTACATCATTCCAACTGAAGCTGGGCAAATAGAAGATACTAGATCAACAATCAGAATGTTTTCCAATTTTTACATAAATTTTTGACATTTCTGGCCCAAATCGTATACCTGTTCATTTTCTCCATCTTTATAACAACAACAAAAAAAAGTGAATTCATAATTTGTTATATCTTAAGGCTCAGGCAGTAGATTTAAAAGTGCTCATTAATAAATGGCTGTCATGTATTTTAGAGGAAAAAAATCTTCTTTACATGTCAAGTAGTATTTTACCGAAAATAAAATTTAAGAGAGTGCCATTTGCTATCTAATTCAGTCATATATTCTACTCATCTTGTCAGGTATAAGGATGACTTCATCACAGTTCAAGTACCAGTTTCTCTAGAGAAAGACAATATAGTACTGCAGTATATGGTGAAGATTACGAGAGGGCCACGATTATTACTAGTGCTTGGTGAGAGGCTAACCCAAATAGAAAACAATGGTACAACTCCTGTATTTTCTGTACTCAAACTGACAGTATACCTATCTGCTGAAAAGAGAAAACAAATTACACACACACACACGTGTGTGTGTGTGTGTGTGTGTGTGTGTGTGTGTAATTTGAATGTTAGCTCATTCATATAGGTATAGATAGCTACAGATAAGTATAGATACATCTAGTATCATGTGTGTGTGCATGTCTATGTACATACGATTGAACTGATACATCTACCCAAAGAGAGACAGCATTTCAGCAGTAAAACTGAGACTTTAGGACTCTAAGGACTGAGAGATGCCTTTGACTAAAGTGACCTAGTAATTTTACACCTCAATCTTTTATGTTTGCTCTGCACAACCTGGAATGATGAATAACATATAAAAAAGAAAACCAAACACGCAAAATAAAGATGAGTGTGGATTATCAACAGGACAGAAGTGCTAAATTGTGAGATTAAACCTGTGGACTTTGATAAATGTCTAGTAACAGTTAAAGAAAAACTTAATAAGTCAAGGGTGGAGGAATAACATGTTAAGGGATAGAAGATAAAACTTTTCTGGGACCAGCAGGTGGCATAGTGGTTATGTTGCTGGACTCCTCCGTCGCCAAACACAGTTTAAACTCAGAGGCTTGAAACTCAACACCAGGTGTGTGTGCGTGCTTGTATGCCTAAAATTCAGAGAGAAAAATGGAGGAGAAAGGATGTGACATGGCCATCCCTCTTGGGGAGGAGGGTGATTTCTCATTTTCTATCTGTCTGGCAAGTGCATGTACTCTATAGGAAAAAAATCTCTTAAAAACAAAAACAAAAACAATGACAAAAAAAAAAGAAGAAAAAACTTTTCCAGAATTAAATACAGTGATAATTATGCAGCTGAAAAGTGTGCTTGGCATTGAAAATAGTTATAGACACTGGAGACAGTGTAGGAGGAGTATGAGAGAGAAGAAGAATACAAGGAGGGAAATTAGGGAGAAAAAATAGAGAGGCAAGATATTTATGGGACATAATAATGTTTTATTACTTATTGACGATAACGTGTATTATCAACCGGACTGGTCTGAGGTATATTTCATGTTAGGTAAATTCTCTATAGGCCAAATGATGTACAGTGATTGATGTATAAAAATAACAACAATAAAAGTTTAAAAAGAGAAGTGCGCTTGGATTACTATGTATAAAACATAAGAATAAATCTACATATTTATATATCATAGTAATATTATAGAATAGCAAGGACTTAAACACTGTTAAAAATAATCAATAATCAGCTTGGATAGGCAGCATAGTGGTAATATACCTTTCATGTGAAACAGTTGCAGGTTCAGGTCCCCAGCCAGCCAGCCCGTGTAGAGCATACACATACATGACCCTGACTGGCTGCAAAGGCTGGAGAGGCATTATAATATGGGACCATGTGGGGAGTGCTTGTCTTTTTTTTCTGCCTCTCCCATTATCTCCAGCTCATTTTTTCTCTTTTTCTCTAGTCTCATGAAAGAAAAAGAACAAACTTTAAAAAAATTATCAGCCAGCCACATATGATGGTGCATGCCTATGTTCTCAATATCAGAGGCTGAGACACACGGAGAATTTCAGGCCAGCATGGGCAACAAAGTGAAACCCTCTCTGAAGGAAAAATTATTATCTGGGGCCAGATGTGCTGTGGTTTAAGGTGGCTGGATCTCACATAGCCAACTGCGTGATTCAAGTCCTGGACCTGGTGACTTAAAAAACACACTGGGCATGTGTGTACTTGTCCAAGATCCTAAAAGAAGAAATGGAGGAGAAGGGATTCCTGTGTGACCACACCCCACTGGGGGTACTTGCCCACTCCCTCTCTCTTTCTCTCTTTGTGTCTTTTTTCAGTAAGTGCACACATTTTCTGTCAAAATAATGTTTAAAAAATATCAACAACTTAGGGCCAGCAGATGGTATAGTAATTAAGATGCTGGACTCCCACATGACTAACCACAGTTTGAGTCCCAGAATCAACTGCGAATTGAAAATGCCAAAAGGTGCATGTGTTTGCATGTCCCAGATCCCAAGAGGTGAATAGAAGAGAAGAGATTGTGGTATAGCTGTCCCCCTG
>NW_006159614.1:1659324-1664191 GCF_000334495.1 Tupaia belangeri chinensis | reverse complement strand
TTTCTCACTTTCTTTCTCCATTTCTCTCCAATAAGCATATACACCCTATGGCAAAAATCTATTTTAAAAATCAGCAATTTATAAAGAACATATATCTAGACAGGAATATGGATGAAAACAGGTATCTAGAAAGGAATAGATAAAAACAGATTTCAAAAGTATTCACTGTGGAGGACTAACAACCATGGATGATTTTATGAGTATTCAAGTGAAATAACTGTCAATTCAGATGGGGTTAATTAAATATATACTAAAGAGCATTCAAAATATTTTTACAATAAAATAGTAAGATGCTTTACCAAGCACTGATAAATATATTCTTTATATGATTAATATTAAGAATTCTGTGAAAGCATGAAAAACTTCAACAGTAAGTCAATAAAATAAAAATAATTCCAGATTTAGGTTATAGAGCTAAAGAATACAACAGTTGACATTAAGAAGTTATTAGCTGGGTTAGTATTGTAATACACAGATAAAGAAATAATTGGTAATATGCATAATAGTTCAGGAGAAATGTCCAGAATGAAGTATTGAGAGGAAAAGATATATATTTTAAAAAAAAAGAAATAGAGAAAATAATACGAGGGATATGTTACATGTTAGAAAGGTCTAAATTTGGTCTTTCAATATCAGAAAGAAAGAAGGGATTAAATTCAGGTGCAGTATTTTAAGAGATAATGAATAAAATTTTTTTAAATCAATGAAACTCATTAAAACAAAGATTTAGAAATTGTTACAAACATGAAGTAGAATAGAAAAAAAAAGGACATCTAGGATCAAATAAAATTGCTGAATCAAATAAGAGCCAATAACAATCTATGAACAGTAAAAAGAAAGAAATCACAGAATACTGATGGTATTACTGCAGACATCTCAATAAAATAATGGAAAATGTCAGGCAATGGAAGAGTACCATCAAAAGACTGAAAGAAATGCCAACTAAAATTGTATACCCAGTGAAAACATCCTTCATGATGAAGTCAAAGTAAACATTTCTGCTCAAATAAAAGAAGGGAGAATTTACCATAAAAATGATTCACTTTCATGAAAGTACTAAAGGGAGTTCTTTGGGAAGAAAGAGAATGACAGTGTATGAAGAGACAACAATTAAAAAATGACATATTTGGTAAAATAAATATTTATTGTATAAAATATTAAAAAATCACAAATATTTAAAGAATACAGATGTGCTGTCATGAGAGTAATTAGTCTCCCTGGTGGTCTGCCTGGCTCACCACCCTCATCTCTGCTGTTGCAGGTCCTGCCCTGCTTCTCCTCCTTGCCTTTCTCTTTGGCCCTTACATCATCTGTTTTCTCATTAACTTTGTTCAGAACCGGATCCAATCTGTCAGGCTCATGGTTCTCCACTCCTGCTGTGAGCCGCTCCCCTTCTCTGGATCAATTATTTGATTCTCCAAATCAAAAGGGGGGAATGTGGAAGGCCACATATTAGATCTTGCACATGAACAACTGTTTGTCCATTTTGTTCCTTTACCCTAACATGACTGTCTGCTTCTGTAAACTTGCTTGCTCTTCCCATGCTAGCCATACGGAAAACCGTATCTGGGACGACATTCTGTACCTGCTACTGTCTTTGCTATTTAGCCTGAAACCCTTTTGTTTAGCAATGTAACTGCTTGCATGGAAACCCCACTCTCAGAAATAATTAACCTGCTTGATTCAGCTTCTGTAACTGCTTGCATAGAAAACCCTGGTAACTGACCCCTATAAAAAGACTACTCAAACTTCAGTTGGGGCTGCATTCTGACTCTCAGTAACCACCACCCCATCCCCTGCCCGAGCCTCAGACTGTAGTCACTGGCCAGCTAATAAAGACTCCCTTAAAACTTAATCTGGCTTTGGTGGTTGTTCATTTGGTGGCACTCTACAACATTAGTTCTATTTGTAGATCTTTGAAGAACCTCCATATTGTTCTCCACAGTGGTTGGACCAGTTTACATTCCCACCAACAATGTAAGAATGTTCCCCTTTCACCACATCTCCGCCAGCACTTATCACTTTTTTTTTTTTTTGAATCTTTGCCATTATGACTGGGATTAGGTGGTATCTCATTGTGGTTTTGATCTGCATCTCCCTTACTATGAGGGATGTTGAGCATTTTTTTCATATGCTTTTTGGTTGTTCATATGTCTTCCTTAGAGAGTTGTTTATTCATTTCCCCACCTTTTAACTGGGTTTAATCATTTTCTTCCAGGTAAGCCGCTTGAGTTCTCTGTGAAATCTGGCTTTATTTGAGGCACAGATAACAAATATTCTCTCCCATTCCGAGAGTTGTCAATTCACACTAATTACGGTGTCCTTTACTGTGCAGAAACTTCTTAATCTGATGTAATTTCACCTGTCTATTTTGGGGATTATTGCCTGTGCTTTGGGTCTTACTTAAGAAGTCTTTACCTATCTCCATGTCTCCCAGAGTCTCCCCAGTGTTTTCTACCAGTGTTTTATAGTTTGCGGTCTTAAATTTGGATCTTTGATTCACTTTGAGTTGATTTTTGTTAATGGTGACAGATAGGGGTTCAAATTCATCTTTCTACAGGTGGATACCCAGTTTTTCCAACACCATTTGTTAAAGAGGTTTTACTTTTCCCACTGGATTGACTGATACTTTTTGTCAAAGATCAGTTGGCTGTATAATTGGGGGTTTATTTCTGGGGTCTCTACAAAAGAATCTTTAAAAAGAAGGTCTCACATTTCCTTATTTAAAAATTTACTACAAAGTTACATTAATCAATGCAGTATGATACTGGCATAAGAACAAAGAATATAGAAAAAATGAAATATAATAATAAACCCAGAAATAAACCTTTAAATATATAATCAAATAATTTTCAAAGACATTGCCAAGATCATTCACTGGCAGAAGGGACAGTTTTTTCAACAAATCCTGTTGGGAATTTGAATATCCACATGCAACAGATTGAAGTTGAAGTCTTACTTTATACCATATGCAAAAAGTAACTCAAGATAGAGCACAGGCCCAAGTGTAAAACTCAAACTATACAACTAGAAGACATAGGAGAAATGTTTTCACAGCATTGATTTTGGCAATGATTTTATTGATATAACACTGATAGCATTGAAAACAAGCACCACAAAAGAAAAAAAAATTGACTTTGTCAAAATTAATACTTAATGCAATCAAGAAACTTCTACTAAAGTGAAAGATAACCCATGTATTTGGAGAAAATTTATACAAATTAGATTCTCATAAGGGATTAATATTCAGAATTAATAAATCCTATCACTCACTGTTAAGAGAACACACAATCCAATTGAAACTGGACAAAAGATGTGAACAGACATTTTTCCAAAGACAATATAGAAATGTAAAGACAATAAGTAGATGAAAAGATGCTCAATATTACTAGTGACCAGAAAAAAGCAAACCAAAAGATGATGCAATCTCACACTCACTGAGATGATGGAAGAAGCTGGGCAGTGGCACAACACTGACAAGCAACACTCTGTGGAAGACATGGAAGGCTTCTGGGTTCATGTTCAGAGAGCTGTCTAGGCATGCCTGCCACATGTACACTCAAGATCTGGAATTGGACGGGACTGGGAATGGGTTGAAGCATCAGTGCCTGTTGGGGATGCTATCTCTCTGTCTTTCTCTTTGTTTCTCTCTCATGGAAAAAACATTTGAAAAAGGTGGGGGTGATAATTACAAAGTATGTGAACGTCCTCAGTGTTACTGAGCTGTATACCCAAACGTGGCTACGAAGGTAAATTTTTATATGTTGTTTATTTTATCGTGATAAAAAGGAAACATGTTATAATGTCCAGCTTCTATTTATTATGAAATATCTTATCAGTCTAAGAATAAAAGGGAATATCTTCAACCTGTCAGAGGACAGCCGAGAAAACCTATTCCTATGATTCTTCTTGACAGTGAAGTACTGGATTCTTTTAAGATAAAGAACCATGCAATGACATTCACTTCCACTACTTGCTTTCAACATAGTAATTAATGTGATAATTAGAGAAAAAAATTAAAAGTATACTGATTAGAAATGATAGATCATTAATATGGCATGATTTTTATGCCAAAATCAAGGTATTCCACACAAAAATCTACTAGAACTAGTAAGCGTGTGTGTCTAGAATATGTAACTCTTACACATCATGAACAAGAAAATAAAAAATATGACACATAAAAATTAACTGTATTTGAATATACTGTCAATAAGCAACCTAAAAATAAAATCCTGCTCAAATTGGTCTACATATTTACACCTATAAAATTTCCAGTAAATCTATTTATAGACTAACAAGCTAATCATGTACTCTATCTATAAAGATAAAGGATCTATAAAAATCAATCAATTTTTAAAAGGAAAAACAAATTTGGAGAACTCACAGTACCAGATTTTAAAACTGACTATACTGGAACCAGCAGATGGCATTATGGTTACATTGCTGGACTCCCACGTAATCAACTGCAGTTTGAGACTCAGAACTGGTGGCTTAAAACTAACACTGGGTGCATGTGCATGTGTGCCCAAAATCCTGATAGGAGCATGGAAGAGAAGGGATTGTGGCCATTGCTCCCCCACGGGGGGGGTGATTTTTCGCTTTCTGTCTCTCTCTCTGGCAAGTGCATGTGCCCTATAGCAAAAATATCTCCAAAATAAATAAATATAACTTACTATAATGCTACCATAATCAAAACCAAATGTTATTCATGAAACAGTGTTAAATATACGACTGGAACAGAATAGAAAGACCAGAAATAGACCCACACATTTATGGTCCATTGATTCATTTATATTTATATATATATATATATATATATATATATATATATATATATATATATATATAAAGGAGACTCTCTACAAAA
>NW_006159614.1:1635805-1659231 GCF_000334495.1 Tupaia belangeri chinensis | reverse complement strand
TATATATATATATATATAAATTCAAAACAGATTACAGAAATAAATTTAAAAGCTAAAACTCTAAAATTTGTACAATCAATTGGAGAAAGAAATTTTTATCTTGTGTTAGGCAAATATTCCTATCATATGACACTAAAAGCATGATCTATAAATGGAAAAACTGCCAAAATAATCTTACACAAAATCTAAAACTTTTGTTTTTTTTTAAAGACACCATTAGAAAATACATAGATTTAGATACATTATTTTAAAATCATGTGTTTGATTATAGATATATTCAGAATTAAATATTCATGATTTAATAAACAACAAAATATTTCCCACATAAATTTTAATAGTGACTTGATTAATTCAAAAATAAATGAAGACAATATGAAAGAGGACAGAAATTGTTTACTCAGAATTATCTAAAAGAAGAGTGTCAAGGGGGCCAGCAGGTAGCATGGTGGTTAAGGCACTGGATACTCCCACGTGGCCAACCACGGTTTGAGTCCTGGATCTGGTAGCTTGCTTTCTCACTTTCTTTCTCTCTCTGTATGTGCATGTGTGTGTATGGGTCTGTCTCTCTCTGGTCAAATTAAAGTAAATGACTGAATAAATAAAATTAAAGTTTAAAAAAAAAAAAGGCAGTCTCTCCACCATGGCTCAGAACAGAATCAGAAGTCATGTTATGAATACATCTATTATATATACTATTTGTATGTCCTATTTGTTTTTGTTTTAGGTTTTTGACAGAGGGCATGTGCCCTTGCAGGAGAGAGACAGAGAGAGGGAAGGTGAGAAATCACCCCCTGGAGGGGTATAACAGTGCCACAGTCCCTTCTCTTCCATTTTCCTCTTGAGATTTTGGATATGCACACATGCACAGGCACCTGGCCTGATTTTCAAGCCACCAGGTCCAGGACTCGAACTGTGGAGTCAGTTATTTGGGATCCAGCACCTTAACCACCATGCCACCTGCTGGCCCCAGTCCTATTTGGTTTATACCTAAATTTTTGTTAGTAAAATCTGCCCAAAAATTCTATGTCCACATAGTTACTTTTGTGCAGTGAACTGTGGTTCAAGTCCCAGACCTGGTGGCTTAAACTCACACTGGGCAAGTGAACGTGTGTGACAAGATCCCAAGAGCAGAATGGAAGAGAAGGGAACGTGCATGCCCAAGATCCCAAGAACAAAATGGAAGAGAAGGGATTGCAGTATGACCATCCCCCTGAGGGAATGACTTCTCACTTTCTGTCTCTCTGGTCTCTGTGGCTCTCTCTGTCTTTCTGGTGAGTGCATGCCTCCTATAGCAAAAACCTCTAAAAAAAAAAAAGAAAAAAGAATTTTCCATACTGGAACCGTCAAAGTGCAATCTTTCATCGTTTTAAAATCTTTAATATAACAACTAGAATATTCCTAACAAGGTCTCAGAAGCCTTTCCTGACAGGGAAAAGAGTTTTGTTTTTTGTTTTGTTTTTTTTTTTACAAAAGAGTTTTTTTTTTTGTTTTTTTTTTTTTTTTCCATAGGTGCATGCCCTCCTGGAGAGATACTGTGAAAGGCAAAGTGAGAAATCAGTCCCAAGGGGGATGGCCACTCCACATCCCTTCTGCTCCATTCTCCTCCAGGAATTTTGAGGATGTACACACACACGCCTGGTGTGATTTTAATCTAACAGGTCCAAGAGTTAAACCATGGTTGGCCATGTGGGGGTCAAGCACTTTAACCACCACATCATCTGCTAGCTCTCAGTCTTTCATACTTTGATGCAGCCAATTACGTAGGTATTTAAAGAGGATTAATATTTATAGGACATGTCATATGACAAAAATTCACTGGCAAAATCCATGTTCCAAGAATCTTGAACTGCAGTGATCTTCAATAATGAAGAGTATGTTTGAAGCATAATTTATGCTTTGACTAAAACTCATTTTCAAAATGGCATAATTTTATATAAATAACATTATTGTACTTACAAAAATAAAATTAAAAAATCATTTTGAGTGAGTATCATTGGATGACTTATTTTAGACTTCGATTTTATGATCACTCTCAATGTTCTGATTCCATTGCTGTACAAAAAGTAGTATTTTAGCAGATGTGAGTTCTCTTTGTCCATGCAATCATGCAATGGCCCTGTTGTCTTTACAAATGTGATGATGATGATTTTGTAACTATAATGGTCATAAAATATATAGTATTAGAGAGATTTCTGATTATAAGCTTTGATCCTGAAGTTTAGAACAGAAATTAAAATATGTCTTAGCTTTGTAAAATAATGCTATTTATAAGTGTTTATATTAGCTGCTTACTCTCTGGCATGTGACAGAAATACTAATTTTGCTAAATTGCACAGAAAGAGGTTGGCATTCAAATAAGGCATGGGTATAAGGCTCACATTTGCTTAATTTTTGTCACCACTAGCCAAAGTGTAGCCCTACCTTGGTGTCTTCAAGAATTTATTTTCAGCCATTTGACTGTATAGAATTTGCTGCTTTGGCATTCACTAAACCATGTGAAACATACAGATGAGAATATTCAACTATTATGAAATAATAGGAAAAGATAAATCTCTTATGTTACTGCAAGATTGTGGTATGGAGTGTGTGGGTTGTAGTTCTGATTAGTAGACCCCATTCTGTAGGCAGCGGTCATTTTGATATCATAGACAAGGGAAACCTTGAGGAATGCATCTAATCCCTTTGTGATGACCTTGTACATTTCTATTCGTCCTTCTAGTACGTTTCCTCTGTGTAATCGGGGCTGGGTAATAAATTTATCCTCCACTCTGGATAGCTTGGAACATGTAAAACTTACTAGCACATCCTTTAATTCACATATTTACTTTCTTTGTTGTTCGTCAAGTCATCAAAAAATGAAGTTTCTAGTCTTATAACACTACTACATAATGCATTTACAAAACAATTGAACAGAGACCTCAAATATCATCATCTACAATTGCACAAGTTTTTCTAAAAGATTTCTTATACTACTTAATCAAAAATTATGTTGACTCCTTTGTGATAAGATGAAAGGGTAGAATATTTTCCAACTTTATGCCTAATTTTCTAAGTGAGGGTGGGGATTACTTTTATTTGAAGAATCTTCAAAGAGTTTGTGGGAAAATAGAATTAAGGTAAGAGTTCATTTTGGTGCAAATTTATCTTTTAATTCATGAGTAGTTTTCATAACACCCATTGTCTATAAACTTTTCGAAGCCATCATGAACAGTCCAAAGGGCACCATTTACTATATGCAAACATTCCTGGATTTATAACAAAGCACTATATAATACAATGCTATTAGGCTTAATTTTATTTCAACAGTGAATTACTTAGGTGTTCTTTTTGTTCATGTTAGATCAATGTACTGGGATGTTGGAAAAGTCATGTCATGTTTTTCTATGGTTTTCTATGCAGAAATGCATCATGGCTTTTCTGAAAACCCAGTAGTTATCCCTTCACAACTTAAAACAATGAAAATGTTAATTGTGCAAGTATTCCGTCAAGAAATGAACGCACTTGTGGGCCACAGCATCTAACTTGGCTATTACTACGTGACAACATTGCTGTTGATGCAATATAGAAAAACGATTTTTGAAAATGAATCCAATTCCTCTAAATATAAGGTAAGAACTTTCCCTATTATAACAACTGTGACACAAATAAGGGCTACTCACAAAAATACGGGCACACAAGGCAGAATTTCAGACGCTGGGAGACAACTCAGGGCAGTCACCAGTACAGTAACTTCAACAAACTATTATACTATGTATGAGAGCTGGTGCAAGAGGATTCTGTTTCTCAAAAAGTGTGAACTGCAAATCAGGAAACAAGAGAAGGAAGGGGGAGTTCGGTGGTGGCTGGGAAAGCGACCTGCCTATTTTGGATCTCTAGTTCCTGTGCCATCTACAGTGAAAAAGGCAATTATTTATTGACAACTGGCAAGAGGCTTTCAGGAAGGAAATAGAGAAACAGTTCTGGTGTCAGAGTTTGTACAGTCTGAGGAAAAGCACAAACATCATTTGGGAAAGACCGCGCTAAACATATATCTTTTCTTTAATACAGTTGTTTTTGTCTGTAGAGCAAACATGACTTTCCTTAAGTATTCAACATCTGCTTGGTGGTGGAGCTTTTTCTTTCTGAATGTAGTTATTTAATTACCATCATGTAATTAAATGATGCAAAACATTCCAAGGTGCTCGGTTACAGAATTAAACAACCAATAAAAATGCAAGTCTACTGATCAGCTGTCTAAAATTCATAATATATATGTAAGAATACTTGGGCTTTTATGTAGGTATTTATATATAAATATGCACATTATCATATATGGCATGTATTTATATATATGGGAAAGAGAAAATCATATTTAGACTCTTCTTTCTTCACATATTTTTTCAATTTTATTTATTTCTTCCATGAAAGAGATGCACGCAGAGGCAGAGAGTTCATGAGACGAGAACCCCTAGCAGTGTCTGTATGCAGTGATTCACCCCAGCCTCAGCTAGCCCGATCATAGGCATGCCTGTGCACTCAGTATACACGGGAGACCATGGATGTGAACTCAGGACCTCCCCATGTGGGCCCAGAATTATGGAACACCGAATTACCATTGTGCCACCTTTTAAACACAGAGGAAAGGACAAAGTGATCCTTACTGGGGTAATATCATGAGTTTGGATGTCAAAATGAAAAGGAGTATAAGAATGTTCACATTGGGAACCAGCAGTTAGCGTAATGGCTATGTCGCTGGACTCCCACGTAGTCAACCGCGGTTCACGTCCCAGACCCGGTGGCTTAAAACTCATGCCGGGCGCGTGTGCGTGCATGCCCAAGGTCCCGAGAGGAGAACGGAGGAGAAGGGATTGCAGTGTGACCATCCCCCTGGGGGGTGATTTCTCGCTTTCTGTCTCTATGTCTCTCTCTGTCTGTCTGGCAAGCACACACACCCTATAGTGAAAATCTCTCCCAAAAAAGATTAAAAAAATGTTCACATTGAACCACACTATTATTTTCCACTGCTTTTCTGTATTGGCACCAACTGATATTTTTGGTATATTTCCCACCACGACCTCATTATCATAATCCAAATAAGACATGAGGCCAAGCCCTGACAAAATAATTTGTGAGTGATCATGACACTCCTGTGAATGGTCACAGCACTCCTGCAAAGCTTGCCAAGGTGATCAATCACCATGTGCAGCAAAGAGCTGAGCTGAATGGTAGCCTCCCTGCTGGAGAGATCCGCCTGGTAGCCCTCATGGGGTTCTCCTGCAGTGGTGGTAGAGTGGTGTAAGAGTGGCTGGTCCTTGCTAGAAATCGGTTACTAACTCCTGTTTACACTTTGGCTCCAGATTATATCTGCCCTGGAGAAAATCTCCCCCCATATAGCTGTTTGTGCTATGCTGAAGAATCTCAAACACGATGAGGTCTGTGCCCATCCGTCACATAACAGAGGTGGACAACAGGCATGGATAGCTCCTAATTTTCAAACACACGTGTCACTCTACCTGTGTTTTTGGACAGCTGAGTAGAAGACTAGGAGATAAAGCAGACCAAATGTGGCACCCTACAACCCAAGAAGGCATGGTTTAATTCTAGCAGGAGCTTGATGAATTGAACATTTGGTAACTTGGAGGTTATATAACTTAAAGAAGCTTTCATTTTAAGCATAAGCTTATGTTTAATTAATAAAATAGGTGAGATTCTTTTTTTCTTTTTTTTGATATAGGGTGTGTGTGCTTGCCAGAAAGACACAGAGAGACAGAGACAGAAAGTGAGAAATCACCCTCCAGGGGTGATGGCCATGCCAACATCCTTTCTCCTCCATTCTCTTCTTGGAATCTTGGGCACATATGCACACATGCCCTATGTGAGTTTAAACCAGTGGGTCCAAGACTCGAACCGCAGTCGACTACATGGGAGGCCAGTAACATAGCCATTATGCCATCTGCAGGACCCTAAAATAGATAAGATTCTAATTTGAATAAATATGTAAAAATAGATGACTGTAAGAGTCAAAACATTAGTAAAACCATGAGCATGAGTCTGGGGTTAGATATTCCAAAGAAACATCCCAAGATAAAGAAAAACTTATAGCACTTATAAATCATCTATTCAAGTGGAGCTCAGCTTGATAAATAACTGGGTTTGGTAGCTGAGTCAGGTATATGGTTTAGTGCTGGAAGAAAAGGAGAAACAAGTGATTTGGGGAGTCATTGTGACTAGATTAAAGAGGAAATGACATTTTCAATTTCACAACAAAGTTTTTTTAAAAAAATAAACCAAAAATATAGTTCAGTACATAAGAAACAATTTGCACCCACTATACTGGTAAAAACATCAGATCTTGTGCTTCTTAAACTAATATAGGTGACCCGACAATGGCAAAGCAGTAAAATATGAGAGATTACCTCTGGGTTCATCTCTGAACACATTGGGTGTGTGTGGACCTATGACCTGGGCTGGCTGAAGCTTGGGTGAAGCCACAACTCTGGCAGGGGTGCTTCTTCTTGTCTTTTGCTCATGGAAGAAGAAATAAGTAAACTTTAAAAAACAGTTCTTACGAGTAGATATTATATATCATACTATCAAGAGCTTTCCACAAAGACTTAGTCAAGAAGTCAAGAATTTTCCCCCAGTTTGAACAACATTGGGGGAATGCTAGAAATGTTCATTTTTGTAACAATTTTCTCTTCTGAGGGTTAAAATGTTTGTCTGAAACTCCCACATGTCCAAGAACTGTTCCTATTGCAACATTTAAAGGGCCCTGAAGGGCAGCTCCCAGTGTAAAGCACTGGTTTGCCCTGCAGGGTCCAACTGCAATTCCTTGAACATCTACTTGACGATGAATCCGTTCTCCTGTCCCAGACACTGCAGGCATGCCTCCCTGTCTCGCCCTTCACTTGGCTGTCTGTTTATACAGGACTCCCAGCAATTCTCTGAGGGCAGGACATTTTTCAGGCAGATCTTCCTGCCAGCAGCAGCAAAGGGGTTCTCCTTATTGTTCCGCTTCGGTGCGCTTTATATCAAGGTCTTCCTTCATTCTGAGCACTCTGTTCTTTTTCATGTATAAATGAGGGGGTATATCATGGCCAGACAAACATACTTATTTTTAAACGGAAAAAGATGGCCTTGGGTTATACAAGCATGAAAAATATCAGAAAATTTAAGTTATCCCTTTAACTGAATCCACAAGTAGGCAAAGCGTGGGCAGAGTCTGATTATATAAGTATGTTTTTCAGCCGGTGTATGTTTTTCAGTTGATTGGTAGTGCAGGTAGGCCCATTTCTGGATTTATGTGCTTAATATCTCTGCTGACTCAGAGTGAACATGAACAGATGGGTTAGTGTTGCTTTCTGTAATAAAAGAAGCAGGATTATCTTGAAAGGACCCAGGGGCTTCCATTAGGTGGCCTGTAGCAGGAGCTGTCCAGGACCAGTTGGAATGGGAAGTCTTTCTCTGAGTTAGAGGGGGCCTGTGTCCAACATCAGTGTCTTACAGAATACTTGAGATCCTTTCAAGGGCAATGCAGCTTCCCAAAAGTCCTTGACTTTGGATAGCCGGCATTTCCAGGCAAGCCCTACAAACTGATGGCATAGAATTCTGCACTTCCCAGAGCCCCAGGTAATTAACACTGTTAGTGAGAACAGTATGCCTTCCCTGTAAAGAGAGAGTCAATGGCAAAGGGAGACCCTCCTCAGCAATGCCAACCCAAGTCAAGTGTCTATGCTCAGGATCTTCTGGTGTGGAATAATGGGGATGGGTGGAGAGAGAGAGGGAAAGTGAGAAAGCACCACCCAGGAGGCATGGTCACATTGCAATCCTTTCTCCTCCATCTCTCCCTACTCTTGAGATTTTGGCATGTGCACATGTATACGTAGTGTGTTTTTCTAGTTGCCAGGTCTGGGACTCGAACCATATGTCGAGCATGTGGGATCCAGCTACCTTAATCACCAAGCCAAGGACTGGTCCTGTTGTCCTTATCAATAATCAAAGTGTTACACTTTCAACCACTGAGTTCAAGTGGTGCCCAAGTTCTTTTGACATAGTGTAGTCATCACAGTTTTCATGTGTTCTGGTATAAGATGCTTATTTTACTTCCTTTATGCCTCACCACTTTGCTGGGTGCCATTGTCTTGATTATTTTGAAGATCTTCCATGATATGCTTTCTAGCCTGTAACAGCTATTTTTCCAAGCAGTTCTGCTTTTTTTTTTTTTCTCTTGGTGTTAGCATGTCAAGACCACAATTGGGCACTTGGGAAATTATTCACTAATTGGTCCCTCATTTTTAGACCTTTCTACTGGACACAGCTAGAAAATATAGATTTTATAATGATGAAATGCATTTTGAGTTTATACTGATCCTTCCAATTAGAAATCAAGACTGCCGAGCTTTTACTTAACATCATTGATCTTACATCAGTCTTTCTTTTATTCCATGCCCCAGAACACCAGTGTGATTACTTACTTGCTTTATCCCTCACTCTATATACAATAGCTTCATTACCACCAATAATATGATTACCAAAAAATTGACATCTGAAATACTATAGTTACTTCTCACAGGAGAAATAACTTCCCACTATGAAGATGCATTCAAAATATTAAGTTTCGAAGGTCCTTGAAATATTTTGACATAACTTCAAAAGTTGAGTTATTCAGATATCATCATTTAATTGTATTCTTTATTTCTAGGATCATAGTTTAAAATTTAATTTTTGCTTTATAATTACAAAACATACACGGGTAATTTTTAAAGAAGTTTTGCCATAGGGCATATGTACTCACTAGAGAGAGACGGAGAGAGGAAAAGTGACAAATCATCCCCTAGGGGAATGGCCACACCACAATCCCTTCTCCTCCATTCTCCTCCTGGGATCTTGGGCCCACGTGGTCATATGCTCTGTGTGACTTTCAAGCCTCCATGTTCAGGACTCAAACCTCAGTCAACTGTGTGGGAGCCGAGCACCTCAACCACCATACTATCTGTTGATACTACATGTAGATAATTTTAAAATCAAATGTATCAATCAACGTATATGCAAAGATATTTAGCTTGAATCATCGATCCCTTTACCTTATTCTCACCTAGGCAACAATATAAGCATATACATACATTTGTGTATATGTATGTATGCATAAATATGCAAATGTATACATATATATATATATATATATTCACTTTCAAGCACACTCATATATTTACTTGTTTTCCCCTCCTCCTGAGATAAGTGACTGTGCTTTTGAAATGTTCTGTCATTGGTATTGGTACAGTACCAAAGAAGACTGCCTGTCATACCCAAGTCAGTATGGGGTGAGAGCTGGGAATGTACAGTTGTGGAACATCTGGTAAACCCAAAGGTGAAGTCTGTATGTGTTGGTAAACAAAAATGCCTGAGACCAAGAGATTCATGAAAAATAGAAGTCCACTTGGCTTATGATTCAGGTGACTGGGAAGTCCAAGGTAATGGGCCAGCATAACCACATGACCAACAGAAGCAGAGAAAAAAGCAGGCACATTCAGTAAAAGAAAGAAAAAGAAAGAGACAACGAATCCCCTGCCCCGTGTTTGTCCCTTCTATCCTCCCAGCTGATTACGTGATGCCCTCCCATTAGGGTCCACTTTTTACAGCTCTCACTGCCCCTCAAAGTCACTACACTGAAAACCAAGCTTGCAGAATGTGAACCTTTAGCGATGAACCATTATCCAAACCATGGCACGAGGTAAACACAAAGTGAAACTGCACTACACAGTGCAATGACAATGTTTGTTTATGACTTTTCCTAATGGATTTTTTTTTCTTTGTCAGAAGGTGCATGCACTGGCCAGAAAGAGACAGAAAGACAGAGCGAGGGAAAGGGAAAATGAACATCCCATCCATGGGGTGTGGTCACACTGCAATCTCTTCTCCATGCTGTCCAGGCAAACTCATGTGCTTGGTGTGTTTTCCAAGCCTCTAGTGCTGATATTTGAACCATGTACTTTGGTCATATGAGATCTGATTTTCTCAACCACTCAGCCAAAGGGTCAGCCCCTTAATGAAACCATTTTCTTAACCTATTATTTTCCTCATTTAAAAACATTTATTTATTTATCCTTTTAGTTGTGAGTTTCAAGCTGCTGGGTCTCAAACAACCTTCAGCCTTGCGGGAATCCAGAGCCTTACCCACCACATCACAGCTGGCCCCTTAATGAAATTCTTACTGTTCTTTACTTGCTCTTCTTTGTGACTAATTTTGCGACCAAAAAATGGTTGTTTTGTTTGCCTCAGTTAAAAATGACTTTCCAGTCAATAAATCATATTGTAGCCCACAAAGATGTGCAATAATCAAATGTAAAGAAGAAATTATACAAAGTAATTAAAAAACACAAAAATATAAAGATGACTATAAAACATTCTGGTGGCCTTGTCCCAGGGACAGGCTGCGAAGTTCCCACAGCATGGTTCCCTCCTGCTGCCCACATAGCTCGTCAGAGGGGCTCTGCTTTCCAACGGACTAGCAATTTAGAAACACAGGTTGATCTTTCGTTATTTTCAATTTAATGTACCACATTGTGCATTTAACAGAGTCGGTAATAAGTGAAACTGCATTAGGCAATTTCACTCTGGGTTACTATTCAATTTAAGCCGTTTTCTTTCTCCGATGCTCTAGAATTAACATAAGAAGTAAGATCTGGCACTGAAAGGAAAACAAAAGCCATTTTTCAGTTTATATGTTCTTTTTTATTTTTAAAAACACATTATGTTTCAATTTTGTCATGAAATGAGTGCTTCTTTAAATCCCCTCAGACAAAATGCCGTGCTGGATTACTTTTGATCATTCCATGTCTTAGAAGTGACATTGGCTTTAAGCTCAAGAAGCTGGCGTGTACCTCTGCACTTCATTTGTTGGCCAAACAAAGAGATTTTAATCTGTTGGGCATTTGTGTGGTGAGGGCAGAAGAAGAGCCCCTGGCCTGGGGGATTAACGGAGCTTGCATGAGCAGACGCCATGTGTATGGAACTGGGGGCCTGAACTGCAGTGTGCAAACTACCCTGCTAGGTTTGGAGCATTAACACTCCATGAAGTTTGTGTAAACAACACCTAACTACACACAGAAACCTTGAAATAATGGAATCAGAAAGGAATATTCTTATAAAATCTTATTTTAAAAATTACTCAATTTAACATTAATTTAATAAACTACTAAAAAACAAATCATGAGAAACAAATTAGTAGCTAAATACCACTTACTATAATAAAAAAAAGAAAAGAAAAATAAAACCCTCTGCCTTTCTTTAAATATCAAGCTTCCCTAACACTGCCAAAAATGAAGTCAGTTCACCGGCATTTGATTGCCTACAGCATTATATATAGCCATTAAGTAAAAGTAGGTATATTAATAATGATACATTTTATAGCTTTCTCCACATGAGATCATTGGTGACCTTGGGAAGTAAATTTCAAATATTTATGTGGCTAGTAGAAGACGGTAAGGAAGTAAAGAAATCTGATGTAATTTACTCAGGCTTTTATTAAAATAATATTTATAACTCTTCTAAGAAGTCCAAGTTTACGTGGAAGAGAAGTTACAGTAGTACAGTGAAGTACGGCAACATCAAAGGAAAGTAGCTGATGAATTTCTAGCAACTGGAGCGCAATTTATTTTATTTTTACATATTTAAATTTTGTGGGTTTTTTGCCTCAAATGATAAAAATACATTTTTGCAGGTAATATATTCATATTGGTTAAAAATAAAAGAAAACAAAAACAAGATGAAAGTAGAATGTTTCTCTTTAAGACAAGCCCCATTTCTTTTGGTTTTGCCTTTTGATTTTCATTAGGCAAGCACAATTTTTTTTCTTTAAATTATTTTATACATTCAACCACTGTAAGGCAAGTACATTTCGATTTCTAAAATACCTTCCCTAATTTTTCTTTATATAATATAGGCAAATATAAAATATGTTATCCACTATGTTTATAATTAATCTTTAAAAATAGTTAAGTTATTGGGGCCAGCCAGTGGTATTTGATAAGGTGACTGGCCCCACATGGGCAACTGCGTGGTTTGGATCCAGACCCAGTGGCTTGAAAAACACAGCAAGTGCCAGTGTATTTCTGCTCAAAACCCTGAAAGAAAAATGGAGGAGAAGGGTTTGTGACACGGTCATTCTTCCTGGGGGATGCTTTTTTTCTCTCCATCTCTTTCTTGTGACTTCACTTGTGAGTTCACACACTCTATAACAAATTATACTTTTAAAAAATTATTTATTTATGTATTTCTTCTCTGAGAGAGAGAGAGAGACAGAGGAGAGGGAGAAGGAGAGGGGGAGAGGAGAGGAGAGATATAAAAACTTTACGTTATGTGGTTATCATTCCAATTATACCTAGTATCTATTTATTTCCCACTATGAACATTAAAAATTTATATCTTCTCATGTTCTTTATCTATCTTCTCTCTCTCTCCTTTATTCAATTAACTTCTCCCCACCAACCTAAATTTTACTCAAAGGTATTTTTCTTTTGTGTTTATTTTGATACTCTTAAATTTGCTTACATTTCTCCCATTTGATTCACCAGGCTTAAATGTGGTTTTGACTCTTAGCTACTGAAGTTGAGACATCACCAATTTACTTTACAGGTAAAGTTTTATTTAAAGGCACTTGTATGTCCATAAACACTCATCTCACATTTCTTTTAGCTTTAAATGTAGTGAAATATATTCATTGCTCATCTTCAGCCTTTCACTAAAATTGACATAATTATTTCTTGGTCTGAAAAACTTCCTATAATAATATTTTTTCAAATAAAGTCTGTAGAAATACCATTCTCTGAAATTTTCCATTTTAAACTATTTGTAGTTTTTATATATGGCATGTTTTATCTCACCCACTTACAGGATAATTTGGCTAGAAATAAAATCCTGGACTCGCATTCTTTTAACCTTTGGTTTTTCTTAGGTGCTGCTTCACTGTCTTCTGACATTGGATGTCAACATAAAGAGAGAAGTCTGATTTTAGCGTGATCATATTGAAATTATTTTCCCATAGAAGTGATTTTGTCTTTTATCTGAATAAGTCTTTTATTATTTTCAATATCCAATAACTTTTTTAGTTAATATAATGGAGTTGACTGTTCTGATCGGCTTTAACAGAGGTATAAAGTAGCCTCAAAGTTTCTCTATTTTCAGAAAAATATATTCTTGAAATATTACATTGTTGAACATTGAATTATTATTATAACATCTATTTTGTCCCATTGCCTTTGTTAACTGTTTTTTTTTTTAATTTAAATATGAACATGTTGACTACCCTTTCTGTCTCCTCTACTCTGTATCTCAACTCTTCATTTTCACTTTTTTTTTCTTTCTTTAAAAATTTCTATCTACTCTATTTCTTCTTGGGTAATAGCTATTGATAGCCACAGAAACTATTCTCCTGTTCTCTTTCCAGTACTCCTAATTTCTGTAATCCCTTGGTCTCCTTTCTCTGAGTTTTGTTGATATGTATTCCACTTCTCTCTATTACATAAGCATTGCCTCCTAAACTCTTATGTTTCTACTTTGTGGTCTTCCTTCTTAAAGTGATTGCTTCATAACTCCTATTAATGGTAGGATATTTGGCTAAATCTCCAGCTAAACTTGACGATATTTTTAGTTTTATACTGTTAGAAAATTGCACTATTTTTACACATTTAACAGTGTTTATATGTGGATTCTGTGCCACATTCTCCTATTAATCAAGATTAAATAAATTAGATTTCTTTGGATGAGGTATTTTAAGGTTTCCATGGTGGGCAGAACTGGCGTTGGAGGGGACCATGGACAAAGATATACCACTCAAGAGTTATATCCTGTGTTGTCAGAGAAGGGGACTGTCTATTCATGGCTGGTACCTCTGTGGGCTTTTCTATATGCTTCTCAACAGGCCTCCTTACTTTTCCAAAATTAACTTGGTCCAGGAGGATTCTTATCACCAACTCTGAACTCACAAATGGCTATTTCCTTGAGATCTATTTCCCAGGCATTGCACAAAATGCTTTTTCACATTGGCCATGTTCACAAGCCCATTTCGCCACTATTTTTGGCATCTCTATTTTCTGAAGCTTCTAGATAATCCAGCTCTTTTCTCAGCAGGTGCAATTTTAGCTCTTGTACCTTAGGATACGTCCTTTATCTTCAGAAAGCATGTTTTTGACACTTTCTGGAAATCTCCTGCCCTGAGATCTCTAACAATTTAGTTTATTGCTCATGGCTACTCTTGATGCCAAATTTTATTCCAGCTCCTTTTAACTCTGCCCCATCCCAGAAGCTTTCTATT
Source organism: Tupaia belangeri chinensis (assembly GCF_000334495.1). Taxonomy (NCBI): domain Eukaryota; kingdom Metazoa; phylum Chordata; class Mammalia; order Scandentia; family Tupaiidae; genus Tupaia; species Tupaia belangeri. The sequence goes on along the minus strand of NW_006159614.1, from coordinate 1,644,941 downwards.
TTCGTGCTCCACTTTAAATGAGCACTGCTGGTTTTTACATGAAATCCCCCCCCCCAATTGTTTCTTTCTAAGACATACTAGAGAAAAAAAAGAGGACTAAAGTCTTGCCTTTATATACTAGCATCTTTGTTGTTTGTCAGTTTTTTCCCTCGTATTATGAAAATGAAAACTAAATATATTAAACATAAAATAGAATAAGAGAAGGGAAAGCCAGAGATCAAATAGTTGAAAAGATATATTAAATGGTGACGTATCGATTATATGCCAAGAAAGTATATTAAGTAGAAGAAATTAGGGAATTCCCAGACATTGTCATGTCTGAATCAGGAAAAAAATAGAAAATATGAACAGACCAGCAACAAATAAGGTAGTTGAATCTCTATGAAAAAAGTCTTTTATCAATTTGAAGCCCAAGACCTTCTTAGTTTGCTAGTAAATTCTATCAAACCTTTAAAGAATTAATATCAGCCCTTCTATATGTCTTTCAAATCTCTTTCAAAGAACTGAAGAGGAAGAAACACTTGCACATTCACTTTTCGTTGCTACCATTACCTCGATACAAAAGCCAGACTAGGACAATGAAAGAAAAAAAAAATTACAGTCCAATATCCTTGATTAACACAGATGCACAAATCCTCAACCAAATACTAGCAAACTTAATTCAATAGCACATTAATGCACATCACAATTAAGTGAGATTTATCTCTGGTATGCAAGGATGGTTCAACACATGCAAACCAAGAGATGTGATACAAACTAAAGAGAAAAATTATATAATCATCTCAATTGATTTGTAAAAAGCATTTGAAAAAATTCCATATGCTTTTATATTATAGACTTTCTTTAAATTAGATATTGGAGGCATGAACCTCAGCATGACAAAGGTTGTATACAAAAGGTAATATCATATTCAATGACTTTCCCTCTAAGATCAGGAGGAAAACAAGGGTGATCACTCTTGTCACTTCTATTCAGCATAGTGCTGGAATTCCTAGCTCGATAAATTTGAAAATAAAGAAAGAACTAGAAAAAACATCCAAAAAATAAAAGCAAAATTGTCTGTTTAGAAATGATATGATCATATATAGAGAAATATCAAAAATCTATCAAAAAAACTTTTTAAACTAATGAAAAACACTTAGTAAGCTTTCTGGATACAAAGCCTCTGTCTCTAGAGAGCACCAACACCCTACAGGGGAAAAAAAAACTTAAAAAAATTTGAAAAGATATTTTTCCAAAGAAGAAATAAAAATGTCACCAGGAGTGGGGGACAGCAGGTGACATGGTGGTTTAGACAACTGCATTTCACATGGACAAATGTGTAGTTCAAATCCCAGACCTCAGAAGCTTGAAAACAACACATCAGATGCACGTGTGAGCACCCAAAACCCAGAGGAGAAGAGAATGAAAGAGAAGGGAATGCAGTGTGACCATGCCCCTTGGGGCCTGTGTTCTCGTTTTCATCCATCTCTTCTTTTCCCAGTGAGTATATGTACCCTAAAGAAAACAACAGTGTCCCTAGGTATATGGAAAGGTGCTCGGTGTCACTACTCATCAGGGAAATGCAGATTGAAATCATCATGAGATATCACCTCATTCTAATACAATGACTGCTACCAAGAAAACAAAAGATAACAAATGAGTTGGCAAGGATATGGAGAACCCTTGTACATTGCCAATGGGAATGTAAATTTGCACAGCCATTTGAAAAAACAGGGTGAAAATTAAAGTAAAAAACACCATATAGTAGCCAAGGTGATAGCTAAGTCATGGAATCATCCTAAATGTCCACTGATGGATGAATAAGCAAAGAAGACGTGAAATACATGTATGCACACACACAAATGCTCCCTGACTTGGGATGGGGTTACACACTTACAAGCCCATCATAAATTAAAACTATTTTAAGGCAAAGATTCATTTAAAATATACTTAATCTACTGAACACGATAGCTTAACATAGCCTACTTTTAAAAAATTTTTCCATAGAGTGTGTGCTCTTGCCCGAGAGAGAAAAAGAGAGAGAGAGTGAGAGGGAAAGTGAGAAATCACCTCCTTCCACAGGAAGGATTTCCATGTCACAATCCTTTCTCCATTCTCCTCCTGGGATTTTAGACATGCACTCACAAGTGCCCAGCATGATTTTCAAGCCATTGTGTTTGGGCCTCAAACTGTGGTCAGCCACGTGGGAGTCAAGCATTTTAACCACCATGCCACCTGCTGGCCTCAAGCCTAGTCTACTTTAAATATACTGAGAAAACGTGCATTGGCCCAGAGTTGAGCAAAATCATCTAACACAAAGCCTATTTTGTAATTAAGTGTTGAATATCTCATGTAATTTATTGAATATTGTATTGAAAATGGAAAACAGAACAGTTATATGGGCATTTGAAGTATAGTTTTACTGAATGTATATTGCTTTCATACCACTGTAAAATTTAAAAAATCATTAGTCAGACCATCATAAGTTGGGGACTATCTGTGCGTGCACAATACACACATGCACACACACATACACACGCACACTGGAACATTATTCTGACTTTAAAGAAGAGAAATATTTTATTTTTAACAACATGGAACCTGTTTTCACACTTTCCCTCCATCTGTCTGTCTTTTCCCAGTGAGTGGATGCACCCTATAGGGAAAAGAAAAGTCCTCAGGTATATGGAAAGATGCTCAACATCACTCATCACCAGAGACAGCAATGAGACAGCCCCTCATTCCTAATACAATGACTAATAACAAGAAGACAAAAGATATTATGATGAACCAGAGGACCTCATGCTGAGTGAAATGACCAAGGTGCACAGAGACAAACCCTGCCTGGTCTCACGTGTGTGTGGATTCTAAAAGATGCGAAGTCACAGAAGCAAAGCAGAAGGGCGACTGCCAGGGGGTGTGGAGAGATGTCGATCAAAGGGTGGAGTTTAAGTTGGACAAAGTGAGTCAGTTCTCAGGTCTAAGGTGCAGTGTGGTGACTACATGTACAACACTGTACTGCAGCCCTGAATTTCGTTAATAGAGTAGATCTTAAATATTCTCACTACAAACACAAAAAGGGATAACTTTGTGAGACAGTGGACTTGTTAATTCGCTGGACTGTGATAAGCATTCGACTATATATATATAAACATAACACTGGACACCATAAATATATACAATTTTATTTGTAATTATTTCTCCATAAATGTGGAAAGAATAAAGAAGCCCGTTCTTGAGAGACGTGACGATAATACATGTCTCCTGCGACAGAGGGAAGAGAGCTCAGAGAGCATGCAGAGCTACACCGAGATGATGGAAAGCAATTGTTTTCTTGGTGGATAGGAAATGAGAGTAAGAATCAATGCTAGATGAGTTGGGATTTTTCTACAAGGTAAAAAAAGAAAAAAAAAATCCCTCCTTGAGAGTTAAACACATGCTTAAAATCACTTGCTGTGAGAGAGAATAATTAAGAAATGATTAAATAAAAGTTTTTCAAGGCAGTCTTATAGAACTCAGATAGAAGATTTAGGAGATAACAGAAGACAAACTTCCTGACTTCTCTGTAGTCTCAGCACCTGAGAGTTACAAGTCAGAAGAGGGTGGGGGAGGCTCAGCATAAAGAATTGGTGATCTGGTGATGGTAGAAGCTCATGGGGGTGGAGAGGGGCTGCAAAGCTCAAGAAGACTGTGCTTGGGGTCTGGACAAGGATGAGGTGGTAAAATGTGATGCTCTGCAAAGCAGACCCACACAGGAAGGTTCTAGAAACTTCCTGAATATGGTGGGCATGCACATTCCAGGATCTGGTCTGGTTGAAGCTGAAAGTGGACCATGGCAGCCAGATCTGTTGAGGATGCCCCTCTGTTTCTTCCGGGAAAAAAAAAAAAAAAAAATCCCTCCTTGAGAGTTAAACACATGCTTAAAATCACTTGCTGTGAGAGAGAATAATTAAGAAATGATTAAATAAAAGTTTTTCAAGGCAGTCTTATAGAACTCAGATAGAAGATTTAGGAGATAACAGAAGACAAACTTCCTGACTTCTCTGTAGTCTCAGCACCTGAGAGTTACAAGTCAGAAGAGGGTGGGGGAGGCTCAGCATAAAGAATTGGTGATCTGGTGATGGTAGAAGCTCATGGGGGTGGAGAGGGGCTGCAAAGCTCAAGAAGACTGTGCTTGGGGTCTGGACAAGGATGAGGTGGTAAAATGTGATGCTCTGCAAAGCAGACCCACACAGGAAGGTTCTAGAAACTTCCTGAATATGGTGGGCATGCACATTCCAGGATCTGGTCTGGTTGAAGCTGAAAGTGGACCATGGCAGCCAGATCTGTTGAGGATGCCCCTCTGTTTCTTCCTCTCTCTCACTCATGAAAGATACAAATAGATACACATTTTAAAAAGGCTATGCTGAAATGGAAACCATAAGGAATGTGATGGTCTCAGAACTTTAGCTTAAACCAAAAGCACGCTCCATCAGCCTTATGTCATTCATGCCTCTGTTCAGCCACTTCTGTACAATAATAAAGAAGCCTTCATAAAAATGAAAGGACAAATTAACTTCTCTGCCTATTTTTTAGTGTTATAAGCATCCATGTATATATTATCGAATGTCAAAAATGCTTCATAAAATATCATGACCCATAATATTTAACTCACTACTTAGCCAAGTGCTCTAATTTATCTCAATATGAGAATAATTTAAGGTAAATAAAAACCCAGGGAGAAAATGTGGGGTCAGAAGAATCACTTCATTTGAAAAGAATAATCTTATTCTTCTATTTAAGTTGCTTAACTTCATTTAATCTGAACAAAGCCTATGGGTTTTTTTTTTTGCATGAATGAACGTTGTCAATATTTTAAGTTTAGCTTGCATTGTGAGTGAGTATGTGAGCGTGCATATCTGTTTTTATCAGAAGTTTCTAAGTAGCCATTTTTTTAATTCATGGAAATATACCAGCTTTCATTCAGTAAGATGAATCTCATGTAAACTGTGATGGAATCCTTAGCTTTTGCAGCCCTAAAATATCTCAAGTCAGATTGCACAGAAGAAAAAAAAAAAAAAACCCTGCCAACATGAGTCTAAATCATAAACCAACTCTGATAGTGAATAAGCAGAATATTCAAAAAAAAATAAAAGCTGAACAGACATTCAAAAACCAAACACCGTAGACAAACTCCAGAACAAAGCACAACATATTAGGCACTGTATTTTCAACAGTTACAAAGCTAGGATTCTGGTCATAAGAATCTAGTCAAATCTGAGCTCTTGAATCATAGAACTCAGTTATTTAAAAAGTGGCATAAATCCTTGTAATACTTCATTTGTTCTGTGACTGAGAAAAATGATCCCTATTTGATATTTCTTTGACTTAATTGATGATCATGATCCAGGTTAAGGAAAGAATCGATAGTCATTAGCTGCTTTTTTGCTTCTGATTTTTAGTAACTCAAACATGGAAAGCAAGAGTTCAAATCCCCGTCTTAAAATACGCATCATTACTATGACAAATTTTCTGAACACAAAGGTCTGTCTGTCCTATTGACTTATCACATATAGTTCTTCAAAACATACCATCCTCTCTGAGTTTTTAAAAGAATTTTTTTCTATGAGAGAAAGAGAGAGATAGTCACCCAAACAGGATCCTCATACCAACATCCACCCCTGTCTCAGCCAGCTCAAATGATGAACACATGTATGCAGTGTGATCAGGGCGTCTTGGGACACAAACCCAAGACCTTACAATGTGGGCCATTTGCATTACCTCTGTACCACTTACAGGCTCCCAGATTTTCCAGTTCTTATAAGACAACCTTATAATAGCTGCTTGGTAAACAACAGATATACCTGTATATGAAGAGGACAGGGGGCTGCCCCCTGGCTGTTGGGATTCCTTGTTTGTTTGAATCCCTGGCTAGATCACTTTTAAAGTGAGTTAGTAATGATGATGGTTCAAATATTGGACTTGTCCTCTCCATTCTTTCGAAGTTAATATTTCTCCAAATACTTATTTTTGGGAGTTGTCTAGAGTTTCAGAGGTGAGGAGGAAGACATGGCAATAGTGCAGGATTAAAAAGAAATCAGTAATATTTTATACTTGCTTAAGAAAACAAAGGAAATCAAATCAACAGAGTAATTTCTGTCTCTCAGAGAGGCAATTTAGCAGCTTGACTATATGGAAAATTGTGGGTGTAGGGGAAAATATTTCAGACTCAAACATTACAGGAAAGTTCCCCAAGGTGGTTCTTAAAACATCTTATACACTGTTTTACGCAGCATTGCATAGCTTAAAATAGGGGATGTTAAATGCAAAAAAACATAACTAACTACAGAGTTTCTATAGGAGAAAGCAGGGTAGAGAGATTATACTTAACACATAAGATGTGAGGGAAAAAGCTGAGTTTAGAAACCTTTCTTTCTCCTTAGAACCTTTCTTTCTCCTTTTTCTTTCTTTCCTTCTCTCTTCCTTTCTTCTCTGCCCATTGAAATCACTTTTACACACTTATGATGAACATTAAAAGTATTTGTTCAATAAATGAATGCCTTGGTTTACAACTGTTGTAGTCACAACCCCCAGAACTGCCACTGTGAAAAGAAAAAGATCAGTGAATGGGAGGAGAAAGGCGTGATGTGCAATCATGCATTATCTGAACATAGTTACAGTATGGACTTCGCATTTGGCCAACCCAAGTTCAAATCTTTAGTTGTACCACACCTTAATTTCTGTTATTGGGCAAGTCATTAAAACTCTTAACCTTGATTTTCTCATCTACGCAATGGAAGTAATAGCCTCTACCTCACACAGCTGTTATAAAGATTAAAGGCTGTAAGCCATGTTACATACTTAGCATAGCATTTACATACAATAAGGACAAAATCAGTATTAGCTATCACCATTTTATATTATTAATAAAATGTTATGATGGAAAATGCTGTCCTGCATGGAATAAGTAACCTCAAGCCTTACTATCAAAATTACTTAAATCCAGGAATATCTTTCAGTTTGTACCTGAACAAAAAATATAATTTATCAAATAAGTATTAAAAATACAAGTTATAAAGTGCATTTATGAGCTCTGTATTTAAATAACGTACAAAGCAGAGGTGATTTGAGAGTCACTGTCCACTCACAGCTAAAGAGCCTGGGGAGGCAAACAGCACAGAGACAGACAGCGTTCGATCCCACCAGTTGGTACGAGCTGCCTGCCTGTCTAGGTCTCAGGTATTATTTCCAGGTCTTTGAACATGTGCTTTCAGAGGTAATATATGTATATATAATATGTATCATACACAAATATGCATTCATGATATGTTATATATTCCTATATGAAGACATATGTAATACGCAATATCTACCAAGCATTTTGATGGAGTTGAGTTTATGCATGCTAACAATCTGAAGTGACAAACAGCCTCATCACGTTTTGCAGAATGATGAGGACCTGAGAAGGGGATGAGTGCTGAAGCTGTGACAGTTGCCAAGTGTCACCAGCAGATGCAAACATGGCTCCTCTTGGATGCAGACATCTCCCTTGGCTTGGCCTTGCTCACTGCATTGAAGTAATTGGGCATGGAGATTTTATTTTCTCCTAGTTACCCAGAGTATGGAAACCTGCTAAGAACCATAAGGAAAAAAAGTTCCTTTTTGACTTGACCTCTGTCAGATTCTGAAGCATTTGGAAACTTCCCTCTTTCTGTCATGAACCTGCTTCCCTTTGGGTAGACAGCTTGCACTGTGGCATGGCCTTACCTGTATAAGAAAGCCAAGAGCAATTTCAGACTTTGACAAGCCACCATCTCAGGAATGCTGGTCACCAAGGGGCTGAATCATTTGAGGTGTGACAGGAGGGGCTCTGGGCAGCCACGGAACAAATAGAGGCCAGCCATAGTTCTTAGATTCGTGACTTCCTCCCAGAGGTTGCAGGGTCATTTTTTGGTAAAAGGCATTAATCAGGCAGCCAAGAGGAAACTTGGGAGTTTCCCTGAATCTAGAGCATATCGGGTTCCAGAGAAGATTCTGGACAATGAAACAGAATTAAGTTCAGGAAGAAGAACTTGAAGGAGGTACGTCCCTCCGTCCTTTCTCTGAGTTGAGTGATCCCCCCTCCACCCCCAGAGAACCGGGGCAGTGGTGAACTTCTGTGGTGTCACAGCTTTGCAAGATAGCCTCTTCATTCACTACGAAGTGAGGGGCTGGGCTGGTTTTCCACAGCACAAAGTAATATCAGAATTGATCTCAGCAATAATGCTGACAGATGCCCTAACTGAATCCTATTTGGGGTTATGAGGAATTATCACTCACATTGTTTCTTTCCCACCAGGCACTTACTACATACGAGGTGCCATATGGGATCTAAGTGAGTCCCTGTCCTGCCACGGCCAAGCACGATTTTGCAGGGATTGAGCCAGCCGAAGGGGATTCTCCCCAGGGTGGCTCGAGCCAGCAAGGAGCTTGACGCATTTCAGGCTGACAATGCGATTTCCGACCCTTCTCTGGAAGGCCTCAGAGCCACATCAAATCTTTGTCATATGCCAACCCAGTGGGGACAAGCTGACTTTGGTCTCTTTATTTCTTCCTTTGGGAAGCTCAAAATCAATCCCCCCGGAATATTTCCTGAGAATACAAATCTATGTTGGCATGAGGGGACGAGCATGCAGTAAGGAGCTGGCATTCCCAAGGGGCCCCTGAATTAAGTGGAGCATCTGGCTCTACGTTGTTAGACACGTAAAACTTTGAGCACAAGATAATAATAAATGACATTTATCGACACTGGTGTCCAGGCGTCGTGAGAATGGTGCACACTGCCTCACTTACAGGCATCGTTGTGAGAATGGTGCACACTGCCTCACTTAGCACCCCCCCATCCCCCGCTCTAGGGAAGGCCCTATTTTACCTCCATCCCTCAGGTGGCACTGTGGGAAGGCAGAGGTGGGCGAGTTAACCCATCTGTAGCCGTATAGCTGGTGAGCTGTAGAGACAGACCTAGGATCCAGGCATTCTGCTGGCTGCAGAGTCCATCAGGCAATTTGTAGTTTCTGTAGGCGCCAAGCATTTCTGTGGGTGAATTAATAGGGCCTCAACTCCTTAAAGAGTTTTCAATTAAATAACAAATTCTTATCATGCTCTCTGAAATACATTTCTTGTCAAGATGAAATAA
>NW_006159614.1:1634567-1635769 GCF_000334495.1 Tupaia belangeri chinensis | reverse complement strand
CTGCTGAAATACTGGATTTGGCCTTATTATGGAGCCATTGCTCATATTCTTTTTAGAAGCAATTCTATTTCTCCAGACATCACTATCTGTATTTGAGAGGCTGTCTGAAAGAGCCTTATTATTGCAGCATGTTGCTGACAAGTAATGCACTATTGCCATCTATTGTAATGGAGAGTAAGTTGATTTACTGCAAAGGAGAGTGAGCTAATAGGAAACATTCAGTCTGCAGTTGGGAACCGCCATTCATTGTTCTCTGTTCAGGAGCGTCTCAATAGCTCAGGGCACGCCAGCTACAAGCCTTGTCTCACGGACGGTATTTGACCTGAAGAAAACAAAATCTCACTTACTCTGGGGTCACGAATTTGTCTTGCTGCTGCTGAGGCCAAGGACGACCATGCCATTCTTTGACTCTATTTCGCTAACCTGCACGGGAAGCATTAGCTCCATGTTTTGCAGAAGCAGCACTTTGGAGAAGATCGAATCCTGCAGCATTGGAGCTGCAAGGATGGGACTAAGCCCCCATGCAGCCTCACAGTCGGACAGTGAAGGACATGCCTGCTTGTCCTTTCATGTGGGTGCTGCCTCCTGCTCCCCGAGGAGATGCAAACAGTGGTCCATGCCTGGGAAGGCTCTCCTGCATCCTGATGCCACCCTGTCTTCCAAACCCATCAGGCAACTTAGGGGGCCTTGATACCCACTTTGTTTTCTGCTGGCCTTAAACACACTTTGACCTGTGGCTGGGTGCTGGACTCCCTCATTCCCAACCTGCCTGGAACAGGCCTGGGAGTGTGGCAGGACATCCAGCAGCACCAACAGGCAGCTATGTCTGTCCAAGCCTGAGCTTATCCCGGCAAGTTCCAGATAGTGTCAGTTCTTCCAGGAAGTTAACTTGGATTCCTTTCCATTTTGGTTTCACCTTTCTGGCTTGCTCTTCTTTCTCCTGTGCCAAGATAGCACACCATTGTTTGGTGTTACTCTGTCCTGCCTGTATCCCCGGACCTAGTTCTTCTCTGACTTAAAGCTTCTGCTTCAGCCATGAGGCCCATGGAACCCCTCCAGTTGGAAGCTTCTACTGCTTTTTCTTGAACCTCCCACAACTACTCAGGGATGCAGGACAGAATCAATTATTTGTGAGAACCCCTCAGTTGTGTTTTCTATGGCAGTTTTGAATGTCAGAAAGTTTTTTTTTTTTTTTTTTTGGG
>NW_006159614.1:1610543-1633164 GCF_000334495.1 Tupaia belangeri chinensis | reverse complement strand
TCGCCAGACAGACAGAGAGACATAGAGACAGAAAGCGAGAAATCACCCCCCAGGAGGGATGGTCATGCCGCAATATCATCTCCTCCATTCTCCTCTCAGGATCTTGGGCACGCACACACACGAGCCAGGCATGAATTCTGAGCCACCAGGTCTGGGACGCGAACCGCGGTCGACTACGTGGGAATCCAGTGACATAGCCATTACGCTAACTGCTGGTTCCCTACTGAACATCAGAAAGTTTTAACAACACACAGTTGTGCTTTTGTGAGCCTCCGTGAAGGTAATTTGAACAAAACTCCTTTATTGGTGACCTGCTGTAAGAGATGCAGGGAGTGCCGGGGGTGGCCAGCTCCTGTGTCCTCATGAGATTTCTGTTTCCATCCCCATTTTTCAGTCTGGTTCAGCAAAACTACCAGTCCAAAGTGCAACTGGAGCACTAGGTTCAAAGCTATGTAAGAAATCATCTTTCAAATGGGGTGATGGAGCCAGGTGTAATTCACAGATGTCTCCAGAAGACCATTTCAGGGACGTGGTGAAAGTGTGTGTGGAGTGCAAGGAGATTTAGGTTTACTTCCTACAGGAGGAAACTCTTGAGCTCACACTGGAGGCTAAGTGGGATGAAGGCGAGTGACGAGCATAGACAGGGACACGTGCGGTTACAGGGCGTGACTTGGGTGTGAAGGAAACTGCAAGAGTGTGCACTGTGGCAGTGAGAGAAGCATCCAGATGTGTTCTTTATAGAAAATACAATGTGGGCAAGCACCACCTTAGAAAGCAGATGCCGTTGTCTTGACGACATCCCTACCCCAGGAGCTTAGCGTGTGGTGCCTGCCTGATTATTGAATTGCTCTTCTTTCAAAGCCGAAAGTCTCTAGTTGGTGCCACAGAAACCTTGGGAAAATTGTAATCCTAGGAGTATATGTATAATGAAAAAAAATCATTTGGACAACACTTGTACGTACACTTTACCCAGACAACTGGTCTCCCTCAGCTCGAGCAAATGATGTCGGCTCTAGTTTCTGAAACAAGTGAGAGTTGTTTGAAACTTCAGCTTCCAAAACCATCACGTGGCCCCACTGCCTAATTTGTCATGGGCCCACTTCACTTGATTTGGGCAATTTAACCAGCATGAAGAGGAAGCCACGGCAGGTCCCACATGAGCGTGCATAATTTCTCTCCCTCTCTTTGGATTCTGTACTTGCTGTTGCAGCCTCACATCGGAGCCCTCACAAGGGCAGGGGGTGCATCTTGGAAGAAGAGCTGGCGTGAGCACAGAGCCCTAGACCAGGCAGCAGCGCCGGTAGCAGGCATAGGACAGATTCTGAAGTACGTCCTGGGGTTGCACAAGGCCCTGCTCTGTGTGTGTGCAACCAGCAGGGGAACAGTCAGTCTGTTCGGCATTATGATCGTCGCCCTCCCCCTAAAGGAAAGAACAATGGCCTCTTCTGATAAAGTAGTCCTTTCTTCCTGCTTTAATCAGTTGATTGAGCTCTTGTTTAGAATTAAATAATGGTCAGATAATCTAATAGAGTAAGAAGGAAATTAGCAAAAATGTCCAGATGAAGAGGAGTTATTATCCAAGCCACTTCACAGAAATTCTATTCACTCCAACTTCCACAGAGTTGGGATTTCAATATCTCTCTAAGAGAAAAACAGATTCACAGAAATTGAGGTGAACAAAAATTTCTGATGAATGAATAATAAAGTGTATGCCTTGCTGAACTTTCTTCAGTTTTGTAAGCAAAACTTTGTTGTACTTATTCTAAAAAGGCTGCTCAGAAATACTGGTCCACAGCTGTGGTAATGTACAGTGTTTGAATGTATAAAATAAATTTAAAATAAATAAATAATAAAATTAAAGGCAAGCAAATAACACAAACATAGTCAAGGCAATTATAAGGAAGAATATACTATGATAACTTCTTAGTGATGCCCTAAATATGACACTCAAACATGATTGAAAATTCATCAATAGTTCTCAATCAAAGAAAAACACTGGTTCGTGGATGCATTGTCTCTCTGTTTTACTCCTAGGATACTTGTCTGTATTTTAATTTGGCAGTTAATCACTTGGGATTCATGACATTACTTATACCACATGGAGAACTGTTCTTTATCTCTTACATTACCATGTGACTTTTCACAGCTTTCTGACAAGTGGCTAAGCATAGGAGATAGGATCCGGGTCTCAGTAAGAGAACAACCTGGACTCTCCCACATAGCTTTGTAGACGGGTGGGATTTGCTGACACTGTGGAGCCTCAGTTTCCTTGCCTTCACAGCAGGGATAGTGACACGGTGGCATTGTACTCATTCTGTAGGGTCATCATGAAAAGGACAGAAAGAATACTCATACTGTCAGGTGAGAATAGGTGTTTATTAAGCCATTGCTACTTTTAAAATTCTCTTAAAAATGGGACCAGTAGTTGATGTAATGACTATGTCACTGGACTCCCTTGTAGTTGATTGCAGTTTGAGTCCCAGACTCAGTGGCTTAAACTCACGCCAGACACATGTGCATGTGTGTTCAAGATCCCAAGAGAAGAATGGAGGAGAAAGGACTGCAATGTGGCCATCTCCCCTTGGGGGATGATTTCTCACTTTCTGTCTCTCTGTCTCTCTCTGTCTTTCTGGCAAGCACATGTGCACTATAACAAAAACCTCACACAGGGTGAGCAGGAGACACATCCACCAGCGCAGCTACTCTGGCCTCCCGGCTCACCCCACCCAGGAGAGAGAGAAAAAGCTCCCAGGGGACTCCAGCCTTGCCACCCTTTGATTACAGCCGCATGACAGACCCCGGACCAAGCCCCTAGGTGTGCCTAGTCTATACCCACAGCCATGAGGGATAGTAATAAATTGGTGTTTCAAGTCAAAAAAAGAATGTGATTTCCTTTAAGCAATGTTATTTACTGCACTTTCTGTACTTCACAATGTCTAGCCCCTCCCTATACATTTATAGGGAGGCTAACTACTTTTTCTCTTTTGTGTAGTTTTATTTCATCTATTATCTTATATGTGTGCACACACAGGAAAAGCAGCCTTGACAGGGTCTCAGGATGCTGAATGCCCATGAGAGGGCCTGGTGTGTTTTCAAGCTAACCCAGGGATCCAGACCCACAATGGCCATGTGGCTTCCAGTCTTACAGGGCACTTGTGCTACTGCTGCACCATAGCAGTGAGGCCCACTTTTGTGCCTTTATTGAAAACTAAACCACCAAGACGCCACATCAATGAGTCTCTGTAAGGATACACAGGTGTAAAAGTACTTGACTTCCTCTCCATGCATTCTCACAAATGGGTTACCTTTTCCCAAATGTTTATAGATATATATAGCCACTGCACATAGAAATAGTGATCATTTGTCGAGAGTGGTGTGTCTATACTATGTCCAATTTATCTGCAAATCAGTAAAAACAAAAATACTGGATAAATATCACAATAAAAAATAGTCATGAGGGGGGTTGTTCTGTAATTGTTTTAGGTCCCAAAGAAAGATCTGTGATTACATAGAAGATGGCAGAAAAAAACATTCATGTAAAAATTTAGCCTATGCAGTAAATTGTACTTAAATGTTGCATTTAGACTTGAGTTTCCAGGTACAAAATACATAAATAAATACATAAATAAATACATAAATAAATAAATAAGAAAGGGTACATTCACTTCATAATCTGGAAAAATAAGTGAAAGTAAGTTATTTAGAAGTAACAGTTTCTGGCACGAAAGTATATGAACCACAACCTAAACAAATTCTTTTATTAGGGTCCCTGGCAAATAACAAACAATTCTTTTGAAAGCAACTTTGCAGGGATAGTAAAAAATTGTCTCATAATAACCCTGAGTAACAGCAAGGATGGAATTGCTTCGTTAGAATTCAGTGAAGGCATTTTCCTCTATCTCCTGTGATACCAGAGAAGGGGAAAAACGCTGGTGGGAGCTGGCGGAGAGCTGCTTTTCTGGAGAAGCAGCAAGGATTGATTTTACTCAATCCCTGTGGTGAGATAAGAGAAGAGTTGTGCATTGAGATCATGAGATGAGCAGAAGATGACAAAAGCTATAGAAGACGGAAACCAGAGCAGGAGCCAAGAAAATCGTACCTGGGATCAGTCACTGGAAAGCCAGGTGGAACTGATGAGAGGGAGGTACAAGAGCAGGTGGACCCCGAGGCCCTGGGGTAGGTGTGCGAAGCCTATAGTCTGGGGCAGTTGTCTGGGGGTTGGCCTTGTGTTTGTGACACCCTGCAGATGTCCACTGGTGCCTAAGAAAGAAAGGAAAGAAAACTTAATGTGAAATAAATTCAGGAAGATCTGTAAGGATAATGGAAAAACAAACTCATGAAAACCTGTAAGAATGGATAATTAGTATGTGGATTATGTTCCCCGAGGAAAAGTCCAATCTTTCTGAGTTTTCTTCACATGAGTTGAAGAGCTAGTCTAGGTGAAGCTCTGACAAGAATCTGCCGTTCGGATTACTGGGACATTGATAAGGCAATAACCACACGCTCAATATGCTGGTTGTCTAGGTGGCAAAGTTAATATTCTAACAATGATTTGAAATCTTCCCTTTATAAAAGATCATTGTACCTTCACTTAGCGATGGACACAAATGCATACTTACAGGATGTATATGTAGGTATGTACTAATTTCTGAGTTGTGAAATGTTAAGCAAAAATATGTCACAGAGTTCATTTAAGTATATAAACGTATTGTTCATCAATTTACAGAATTAACTCCAGTATTTGTTGCTGCAGCAAATTCTGAAATGATCCTTAATGAACTTAGACCTATAAATCTGATGGCCATGGTCATTTGTAGATCTGGGGTTGGAAAAATTCCTCAGTAAAGGGTCAGATAGCAAGTATTTGAGGCCAGATGGTCTCTGTTGTCATTACCAAGCGGCATCATTACATGAGCATGGGGATAGGCCTAGATGGGAAATCACATTTTATATGCTGGAATGATGCTCAGTGAATGAATGCAAAATAAATAAATTGAGTAAAACAAACAAACAATATGTAAACAAATGAGCAGGGCTGTGTTCCAATAAAACTTTATTTTCCAAAACATGCAGTAGGCTCGATTTGTTCTTGGGGGAGTTGGTCAACCTCTGATGTGGAATCAGTACACAAACACAAATACCCGCTCTACCTGAAAACCAGTTACATGCAGTTTGGAACTATTTCCCTTTTTTTTTTTAATGTATCTTATCTACAATCGTGGTATGTTATTCAATTGGCCTTTGTAATCATACTGTAATGTTTATCTATAAAATATTGTGATTAAAATTAAATAAAAGAAGATTCAGTTAGATGTTATATACTGATTTTATTGTATACGGTTTCTTTTTTTTTTTTTTTGGAGAGGTTTTTCACTATAGGGCGTGTGCGCTCACCAGACAGAGAGAGACATAGAGACAGAAAGCAAGAAATCACCCCCAGGAGGGATGGTCACGCCGCAATCCCTTCTCCTCCATTCTCCTCTCGGGATCTTGGACATGCACGCACATGCGCCTGGCGTGAGTTTTAAGCCACCGGGTCCGGGATGCGAACTGCGGTTGACTACGTGGGAGTTCAGCGACATAGCCATTATGCTAACTGCTGGTTCCCTGTATACAGTTTCTGAGTTTTCTCCTCCATAGACATAATTTTAATTCATACTATGAGCTACATCGAGTTAATGAGTTTGACTTTGTTTGCTTTTGCTTTTAAGATTTTTGCCATAAGGTGCATGCACTCACCAGAGAGTCAGAGAGAGAGAGTGAGAGGGAAGTGAGAAATCATCCTCTTGGGATTTTGGGCACACACACACAATTACCTGGTGTGAGTTAAAAGCCACTGGATCCAGGACTTGAACTGCAGTCGGCCATGTGGGACTTCAAGGCCTTAACCACTATGTTACCTGCTGGCCTATGAGTTTGACTGTTAAGAGTAAGATGTTGAGGGTGTTTTAAGAGTGTAATGCTGAGGTGAGCTGGAATTTTACATGCTGAGATGATATTCATGTGCAGGTGGTAAATATTCTTTGCTTTTTGATCTGTGTATATTTGTACATGACTTACACAAAGATACAGTTAAGACTTAAAAATACTTCTTGCTCTTATTACTAATATACACTAGATTATTTTCCAACAGGGAAAGGAAGATTTTTCTGTCATTCATGGTGTGTTTTTAGATTTTTATTCAGCTTGAGTAATTAAAGGGATAGATTCATGTTTCTCTTTATTAGGTCTCTGGCTCTCAGCAGTGCCATTTTTTAAATGCTGGGTTTTTTTTTTTTGATGCGAACTGCGGTTGACTACGGGGGAGTTCAGCGACATAGCCATTATGCTAACTGCTGGTTCCCTGTATACAGTTTCTGAGTTTTCTCCTCCATAGACATAATTTTAATTCATACTATGAGCTACATCGAGTTAATGAGTTTGACTTTGTTTGCTTTTGCTTTTAAGATTTTTGCCATAAGGTGCATGCACTCACCAGAGAGTCAGAGAGAGAGAGAGAGTGAGAGGGAAGTGAGAAATCATCCTCTTGGGATTTTGGGCACACACACACAATTACCTGGTGTGAGTTAAAAGCCACTGGATCCAGGACTTGAACTGCAGTCGGCCATGTGGGACTTCAAGGCCTTAACCACTATGTTACCTGCTGGCCTATGAGTTTGACTGTTAAGAGTAAGATGTTGAGGGTGTTTTAAGAGTGTAATGCTGAGGTGAGCTGGAATTTTACATGCTGAGATGATATTCATGTGCAGGTGGTAAATATTCTTTGCTTTTTGATCTGTGTATATTTGTACATGACTTACACAAAGATACAGTTAAGACTTAAAAATACTTCTTGCTCTTATTACTAATATACACTAGATTATTTTCCAACAGGGAAAGGAAGATTTTTCTGTCATTCATGGTGTGTTTTTAGATTTTTATTCAGCTTGAGTAATTAAAGGGATAGATTCATGTTTCTCTTTATTAGGTCTCTGGCTCTCAGCAGTGCCATTTTTCAAATGCTGGGTTTGTTTTTTTTTTTAAAAAAGATCCAGATGATGCTTAAAAAGGGGTAAACTTCTCCCTATTCATCTTGGAATTAAACATGTACATTTATTAGTTTACAAATTTTATTTTACATTAACTGATTTCTACTAGTGTGCATTAAAAAAATCTTACAGCATCAACAGTAAATATGGAAGTTTAAATAATATAAGTGCTACTTTAAAAGATTTAATATTTCACTGAAAAAGGAAACAAATAAGAAATCTCTAGTCTTGGGACCAGCAGTTAGCGTAATGGCTATGTCGCTGGACTCACATGTAGTTGACTGCAGTTTGAGTCCCAGATCCAGTGGCTTAAACACATGTCAGGCGTGTGTGCGTGCGTGCCCAAGATCCCAAGAGAAGAATGGAGGAGAAGGGATTGCAGCGTGGCCATCCCCCCTGGGGGCTGATTTCTCACTTTCTATTTCTCTGTCTTTCTGGCAAATGCACGTGCCCTAGAGCAACCCCCCCACCACTACCACAACCAAAAAAAAAAAAAAAAGAAAGAAAGAAAGAAAGAAATCTCTAGTGTCCAATCCCTAGATCTTTCCTGTTGGCTCCTGCCCTGCCTATCTGTTTCGCAACCTGGGAGGTCAGGGGAAGCACGCCATGGCCTGGCCCAGACTGTGCCGGCACCACACTTCTGAGCTCAGCTCTGTGGAAGTCACCTAAACTGCCATCCAGCTTCCTCACTTGACATTTGGAATTCGGAAAACCACTTCTTCATTTTAGGACAAGCACGTTTCTTTACACCTGAGAGCACTAGTGAAGAGGAAGGCCCGTAAGTGGAAAAGAACCGAGAGTGGAAACATCAGAAGGGGCACAGGAAACGCCATCGTTCAGAACGAAGTGCTCCCTGGAGAGGTGGAAACACGCTCCCTGACTTTCGTGACTCCTTTAGCTGAAGTCCCAGAAAGAACTAAAGGTCAAACGAGGGTAATTACTGATTATGTAAAGGCTAATTGTAATGAGCCGAGATAGAATGATTACGAATCAAAGCTTGATACTCCTTTTTAATATTTATTTATTTATCTATTTATTTTAGGAAAGGAAATTCCATAAGCAGCATTCAGCATTGCCCAGGTGACATGGACAAGACGTCTAGGGAGAGCTAGAGGACAGACACTATGGAGCAGAGCGTATTTCCTGCATGTGCCCAGGCAGGAGGGAGGCAGAAGTGGAAGGAATTTCCCTAAGAAGGAAAAGATAATTTTGTCCAGAAAATGTGGACATGTGTCCTCAACAGGTGGGATCTTGGAACATCAGCTGAACTCCTTCTCAGGTTTATGGCAGAAACAGAAGTCGAAGCAGGGACATTTTCAGCTGCAGAATTCCTAATTCACAAGAAAAGTGAGATTTTTCTTTGTAAATGGATTTTTGAGTTTCTCATCTGATGTGTGAGAGAAACCACAGTATTGTTTTTTGATGAAACATTTATGTTTGACTTTTTTTTTTCCAGTAAAAATAAGCGTCCTGAACCTTACCAGACCTTAAGTAGGAGACTTTTTGATAGACTGGACTGATTTCTTCGAAAGAGAGCTTATGGGCTCCAGAAATGCCATGCTCTGTCTTTGCCAGGTGCAGTCATTTCCCTTCGGAGTCTTTTAATCCTATTTCCTATTTATCTCATGCCATGCCGTCAGGTCAGGATACCCTGTAACACGTCCAACTGCCACTGGCAGTGGGTGTGGGTCCTGATTCACGGTGACCAATGCCCTCCCCTTCTCTCTCAGCAGCTGAAACACAGGCTTCACTGATCACACAGAACTGCTTCTAGGAAATCTTTGTCGAAGTTCCCTCTGCCGGCTAGATCCAGGCGCCTCTCTGCAGCTTTCCTAAGGAGCATGACCTCCTGCTGATCATGCGCTGGAGGTAAGACAGTGTCTGTGAGTGGATGTGAGAGTGTGTGTGTGTGAGAGACTGAGGGAGCGCGTGCTTTCTTGTGGGAATGAAACAGAATTTCTGAGCAGGAGCAGATTTTGTTCCTGCTTGGCACCAAGCATAAGAAAGAGGTTTGTGTCTCCATTTTCTTAGGGACTGGGTTGCAAGGAGTTACAGTGAGTGTCAGGTGTGTGTGTCAGGAAGGAAGGATGTGGAGGCTGGGGGAAGCTAAGACAACTCACACAAAGGGATCTGCACAGCAAAGAATGGAAGAATCGTGACTCTGCCCAGTGTTTTTCTTTTTGATATTTAGGGAGTTCATGGGATAAAAACCACTTCCATAAGCAACTTCTGTTCGAGAGTTCTCAGTGATATCAAGGTCTAAGTGGGGCTGTGCTCTGCTCTGCAGAGGGTGGGACCCCCTGAGATGGGCATAGGCATGAGCATCGGCTGGGCGGAGATACTGAGAGCTCATGTTAGAATTACCCAGGCTGTCCCTGGGCCTCTGGGACCCAAGTTGGGTCCCTTCTTGTTTCCAAATACACATTTTTATATGTCATTATTTTCTGCATGGACTAAAAGGATTTTATTTTTTCTGCTGGATCAAACCACACTAGGAGTCTAAGGTTTTAACCTTAACATTCTGTATTTTCAGTTTAATTAAGTCCATATCTTAGGAACTGTTTTCCTGCCAACCACTATAATAAGACACTCTTGTCAGGCAGGAGCTAATCTACAGTGCTCTCTGGACCAGCCCATAATTAATTTTAAGAACAAAGTAGAATTATTGAAAGTTATCCATGTTGAGCACATTATAGGGGCAGGGGGACAAAACAAATTAATTCCAGGGTTGCTTGGTCACCTACTGCCCAGGTGTTACATGGAGTTTGACGAGGATACATTTGGAACCCAGCTGATGCTTCAGAAAGCACCCCAGCCCAAAGGCTCCCAGTAATTTGTTACTAACAGAAATAGTAGCTTGAGCAGCAGCAAATTTCTAGGAGACAGAGATTTCATGGGTATCTTATTTTACATTCTAGTGCCAGCAGGAAAGAAATAATTTTCCTCTCCAAAAGCAGTGATTGCTTCTAGGCTTGATTCTGTCATAATGGAGGTGAAAGGTATTTGTGCATGCCTGTGCCTATGCTTGTGCGTGTGAGTGTGTCTGAGGACTGATGGCAACAAGGAATGTTGGTGTGTGTTTGCACTTGATGGAGGGACTGATACCTGCAAGCACTTTGCCAGGAGCATTTAATGACTGTCAACGAAACAAAGACAGTGAAGGGAATTAGCTCCATAGCTCATCTGGAGTTCCGATCATTAGTCTAACTTTATCTAAGTAGCGTGCTAGCCCCAAGAGGGCTAACTTTGTGTATCTCCCATAAAATGTTCAAGTGGAAAAGCTGTCACACACTAAAGAACACCACAGAGGGCTCTTGAGTGCCGTAGGAAGCTTTCTAGATGGGAATCAGAGGGGATGTATAAAAACACAATACCACTGTTGTCCCAGACAGCCTCCTTAACCAAAATAAATGTTGGATCACACCAGAACCACTGGCAACATTTCCAGGGCAAATCTCTCATGCAAAAAAAAAAAAAAATGGCAAGAAAGAAGAAAATCTTTGGGTAGGAACTACCTTATGAGGAGAAATAACCAATATTTGAGGATGGTGACCATGCAGTACTTAGAAGGATCTCTGATTAACAGTTGATAAACACACAAATCATATGCAGTTAGTGAGTCAACTGAGTCAGGAAGACCACCTGAGATCTCTCACTGCCTCCCATCCACCTCAGCTCTCTAGCTGCCTTCTCCTCACTCAGGAGTATTTTGATATTTCATAGTTTACTCCAACTTCTTCCTTCAGTTAAATAGTATCAGCTCATCTCCAGGTGCACTGGTCCTGAGAGACTGAGAAAGAAACCAACACTAAAGCTCGCTATATAAACATTTCTCTAATTGGAAGACAAGGCCATCTACCAGGAACACGCCTGAGAAGTAGAGCTCTTCTTCCCCACTGACACTACAGAATCGACACCAGAAAAGTAGGAAAAAGTGTATAATTCATGAGATGAGTAGAAATCAGCACAGAGGAATAAGAAATGTGGGAAAACAAGAAAACACCTCTCCCTCAATGGAAAAGAGCAACACTTCTTCAACCATAAACAGCACAAAATAATTCACATAAATGTCAGAAAAAGAATTCAAAATATTCATGTGACAAAGATGAGGATGTCTTTCAAGGATTTGAAGTAAGCGATAGAAACCATAAAAAAAGAACCAATTGGAACTTCTAGATATGAAGGCAGTATTACAGGAATTAGGACCTCCCTTGAATGCTTAATAGCAGATTGAATCATGTAGAATATGGAATTTCTGAGGTAGAAGACAGAATTCTGAGCTAGAAGACAAACCCTTTGACTTAGATAAAACCCACCAAAAACAATGAAAAAAGTCATTTAAAAAATGAGGACAATTCCTTTTCACAGCATATAGCAGCCAGATTGCTCAAAGTCACAGATAAATACAAGATTCTAAAAATGGCAAGAAAGAAATGTCAAGTCACTTACAAGGGTAATCCCATTAGGCTAAGATGAGACCTCTCAACCAAAACAATGCAATCAAGTAAAGAATGGGAAGACATATTCAAAATGCTGAAAGGAAAACAATTTCAACCACAAATACAACACCCTTCTAATGGGAAGAACAAATAAAATCATTCTCAGACAAACAAAAACTGGAAGAATTTACCAATACTAGACCAGCTCTTCAAGAATTACTAAAGGGAGTACTATACCAGTAAAACTAAAGGGAGACAGACAGAAATAAGAGAACAACAACAACAACAACAACAACAACAACAACAAAACAAGAAACTGGCTAACAAAATGGCAGGGATAAATCTATAAATATTGATCATAATGTTGAAAAGTAATAGATTACATTCTCCAATCAAGAGACACAGGCTAGCTGAATGGAAAAACAAGCAAACAAACAAACAAACAAAACCCAGAAACCCTCTATTTGCAGCCTACTGGAAATGTACCTCCTGGATAAAGACATATATTGACTAAAAGTGAAGGGCTGAAAAAAGATATTCCAAGCAAATGGAAAATCAAAAAAGGCTGAAGTTGTGATACTGATAACAGGCAAAATAGACTTTAAGACCAAAATTCTAAGAAGAGACAAAGAAAGACATTATATAGTACTAAAAGGCTAATTCACCAAGAAGATATAACATTTATAAATATCTATCCACCCACGTTGGGATCACACAAAAACATGAAAGAAAGACTGCTAGCTTTAAAGGGAAAGATAGACTGCAACATACTCCTTATTGGAGATCTCAATACTATTTCCTCTAGACAGATCATTTAGACAAATAATAAACTAAGAGATACAGGATCTAAACAACACTATGAATGAAGTGGACTTGATAGACATCTATAGACCTTTCCACCCAACAACCACAAAAATGCACATGTTTCTCACCCCAACCTGAAACCTTTTTAAATATTGACCACATGATAAGGCAGAAAACAAACCTTTACAAAATCAAAGGCATAGAAACTATACCCACATTTTCTCTGACCATGATTAAATTAAATTTGAAATTAATTTCAGAAAAATCTCTAGAACATAAACAAACATATAAAAACAACCTATTTCTGAATGACATCACACTCACTGAGGAAATTAAAATAAAAAGATTCATTGAAACCAATGATAATGAATGTATGAGTTTCCATAATTTAGGACACAGCAAAAGCAGTCATAAGAGGGATGTTCATAGCAATTAGTGCACATAAGAAAAAGAAGGAAAGGTGGAAAATAGACAACTTAATGACACACTTAAGAAGAAATGGATAAACAACAACAACAAAAACTATATGAGAAAATAAATAAAAAGATTTGAGCAGAAATAAATGAAATAGAGAATAAACAAACCATACAGAAAATAGATGGTACCAAAAACTTTGGCTAAGACTTTTAAAATTAAAAACGGTAAGTGCCAATGAGGCTGTGATGAAAAGGGAACTCCCCTACACTGTCAGTGGGAATGTAAACTAGTACAGCCATTGTGGAGAACACTTTGGAAGTTCCTCAAATATCTACAGATAGAACTACCATATGGGGACCAGCAATTAGCATAATGACTATGTTGCTGGACTCTCACGTAGTCGACCGTGGTTCAAGTCGCGGACCTGTTGGCTTAAACTCATGCCGGGCGCATGTGCATGCATGCCCAAGATCTCAGGAGGAGAATGGAGGAGAAGGGATTGCGGCGTGGCCATCCCCCCTGGGGGGAGATTTCTCGCTTTCTATCTCTCTGTTTCTCTCTGTCTGGCGAGTGCACACATCCTATAGCAAAAACCTCTCCCCCACCCCCCCCAAAAAAAGAACTACCATATGATCCAGCACTTCCACTCCTAAGTATCTACTGAAAGGATAGGAATACACTCAGTTGGAAAAGCACTTGCATATCCAGGTTTATTGTGCATTATTCATAATTGCTGAGAGCTGGAACCAAAACAAATGTCCATAAACAGATGAACACATTGAAAAACTGTGGCACATATGCACTATGGAATACCACTCAGACATAAAAAACACGATCCTGACATTTTATAGAAAGCGGACAACCCTAGAACATTTACTGCTAAGTGAAGCAAGTCAGACTATTAAAGAGAGGCACTGTGTGTCCCCACTCAATATTTACTGATTATTTCCACTCTATTGGAGAAACCAAAAGATTGGGAGATATAAAAACATGGAGAACAGCTGTGGATACTAGAGACAGTGTGGGAGGAGAGTGGGAAATGGGGAAGGGTAAGAGGGAGGGAATCAGAGGGAGAAGAAAGAAGTAAAACTTTTAAGGGACACAAAAATGGAAAACGATCTGGTAATGATAATGTCTTTGACTGGACTAAAATACAGTATTTTTCATGCTAGGAAAATTAATCTTGCATGATGTAATGATATACAGTGATTGAATGTATAAAAACAAAACAAAACAGAAAACACAGTGATCGGGGGTGCCTGCATCATTTCTTGCTGTTTTAACTCACTAGCAAGAGTTCAGTAAGATTCCTTGAACTTAACTTCTCCATTTAAGCTCCTTCTGAGTCACTGACTTAAAATATATGTTTTAACACCCATCTGGGCCAGTAATGGATTCAATGATAGCTGAAAAAACAAAATGTCCCAAACAAAATCAAAACAAATCTTCTATCTTTAATAGTCACATAAATTGGTGATATAATGTTTGGATTATAGTAAAAGCTCATCCTTTTATTTAGGAATAAATGCAAAGATATTTTTATTTAGACAAATAAGTGTACCAAGTAATTCAATCTACAAGTGCCCACACTGCAAAGCCATCATCTGGACCACTGGAGAGCTCTTACCAGCAATCATGCTGCAAAACCATTGATTACAGCATTAAAGATCTCACCAGGTCTGCTTCCCATTATTAGATACCCCAAGACGTATAGGGCTGGTGCACTGCCCGCTCTCCTACCCTGCCTGTGCACTTCAGCTGCTAAACCTCCTTCCTACCAGTCTCCTCTACTTTCTCGATCTCTGAATCCTAACGCCCTTCCTCACCAGCTGTTAATCTGCCTTGGAAGGTTTCCTGTTCACAGTGATCTCTTCGGTTGGTTGTGGTCTTCGCCACTCACTGGTGTATATTATTAAATGAATTTTCTTTTTAAAGTTTTTATTCAGAAATTATTTTAGATGTACAGAAGTGTCTCCTGAATACCTTTCATCCCCTTTTCCCTGATGTTAACCTAATTTCATGGCGTCTGTATCCAAATTTGAAATTAGCATCGGTCAGTACTATTAACAAAACTAGCGAGTTTATGTTGTTCTCTCCAGTTTTTCAAATACGGCCTCTTTCTATTGCAGGACCCAAGTCAGGATACTGCATTGAATTTAGTCATTTTGTCACCTTGGTCTCTATCTATCTCTGGCAGTTCCTTAAGTCTGTGAGTGTGTGTGTGTGTGTTCTTGACATCTTTGCAGAGGACTGTGCAAATATTCTGTATAATGTGCCTCAGTTTGAGTTCATCTAAGGTTTCCTGATGATTAGATGGAGGTTATGGAAGTGGAAGGAAAATACTGGAGAGATGAAGTGGCCTTGTCATCACATCACCCGGAAGGGACATGACGTCATGGTGACTTATTACTGGGGATGTTGACCTCAAACATTTCATTAGGTTAGTGTCTGCCAGGTCTCCCTACTATTATCATCTTTTTCCTTTTCATATTCTATTTATTATCAATGAGTCTTTAAGTCCAGCCACATTTCAGGGGAAAGAAATGAAGGTCTATCTTCTGAAGAAAGGAGAACCAAACAATTTGTGGGCATACACCAAAGCCATAAAAGGCCATGGGAGGGGTTATTTTGAGGCTATTCAGATGCCTTGTTTCTCCTTAATGTTTTGCTTATTTTATCATGTGTCAGTGGATTTTGCAAAAAGGAATTATTACTATTGTGGCCTAATGTTGCCTTCTATTCCTCTCAGTTCTTCTCTATTTATTATTTAGGGTTCCTCTGTGAAGAGCGTTTTGTCTATTCTCCCATTTATTTGTTTTCTCAATCATTGTATCAGTATGCCATGTACTTTATTTTTTGTGTTATAATCCAATCTTTTATTTGTGTGTGTGTGTGTGTGTGTTGGCCTTTAGGAACTCTCATGTCTTTGACTTGAATCTATTTTTAAAAAATCTCTCTTTAATTTCTGGCACTTCAAGGTGCTTCAAGGTCATCCTGTATTTTCCTGGACTCTATCTTGGAGTTAACTAAATCTACAAGGAGCTCTGGCTCCTGTTACTGGAGAAAGGCATTTGGAAATGAGGCTCTGAGACCAGCTGTGCTGTGGCTGTGTTGGCCGTAACTGGTTTGGGACCGTCTCAGGTGCAGAAGTCGGAAGTACGTCTGCATGAACATGCACACACGTGCGCACACATCCAGTTGTCAGTCTGCTGCATGAACGTGAGGCCGTTTGGCTTCTGCTCTAATTTCCTTTTTTTTTTGAGAGGGATATTTTTTACTTTAGGACGTCTATGCTCACCAGAGAGACAGAGACAGAAAATGAGAAAATACACCTCAGGTGGAATGGGCATGCCACAATCCCTTCTCCTCCTGTCTCCTCTCAGGATTTTGTGCACACATGCATATGCACTTGGTGTGATTCAAGTCACTGGGTCTGGACTTGAACTTCAGTAAATCACATGGCAGCCCAGTGTCTTATCCACTATGTCATCTTCTGGCCCCATCTAATTCACTTTTTATTTGGTTATTTGGAACTTCCCTGATAATAAGGTATGTGACTCCTATTTACAATTTACTTACTTATTTGTTAAGCTCTAAATACATGGTTTCAAAATTGCTAAAATGTACCCCTGTGAAACAAAACCACCGACTACAGTACAGCATTTATGTGCAGTTCTGTTTTTGTACTGTCGTACATTTTCCTGTCAAACCACCAGTTACCAAAGGGCCTCAGCTGCTAATTTCTGGCTCACTCTCTTCCATGAGGTGTTCTCACGTCTTGTACCACAGTCAGATTCCTTTGTCAGAGTCTGCTTCCCATCAGAGTTCCCTAACTTGCTTTGCTTATTTATTTCCTTTTATTTGCATGTAGCAAAGTTGACTTTCGCAGTGTGTAGTTCTGTGGATGCTGACAAATGCAAAGGTCACGTACTTGCCTCCACAGCTCCACAGAAGTCCTATCACCCCTCATTCCCTTGGTACCTCCTTGTAGTAAGCATCTCCGTCTCTGCAAATCACTTAAACATACACACCTACACTCATCGTGTTTCCACCTCCAATTTTTGCGTTTTCAAGAATGTTATGTAAATTGACTCTATCACATGTAGCTTTTAGGTTTCTCTCATTTTGCAAAATGAGTTTAAGTTTCATGACCAGCCATTTTTCTTTGAGTACTGTGTAGTATTCCACTGTATGGATACGACATAGTTCACTACCCCATCAACTCCTGAAGTGTTCTTGGTTGTTTCCAGTTTGGGCAATTATGAATGAAGCTGCTGTAAACTTTGCACATTTTTATGGAAACACAAGTGTTCTAGTTTTTACATGTCCCTCCACCCCGAAGTCCATGTGTAAAGTCACTGTGGCATAAAAAGGTATAAAGGCATACATGATATAAAAAGGGTGGAAACTTGATTCACTTAAGGTGTCAAAGGTGGAGCTTGGGCTGGCCAGGTGACATGGTGGTTAAGGCAGGTGGATCACACATAGCTGATGGCATGGTTTGAATCCTAGACCTGGCAGCTGGGAAACTACACAGGGCACATGTCTATGTGTGCCCAAAATCCCAAGAGGAGAGTGAAGGAGAGGGAATTGCCAGTGGTCACCCCCCAGAGGATACTCTTCCCCCTGCTCTGTCTCTCTCTGAAGAGTGCACAAACCCTAAAAACAAAAACAAACTTGAATTTTTGGGAAGAAATTATTGGTTGAGTGATACGGGCAAGACCCCTGTGATTAAGCCTGCTGTGTTTTAAGGAAAGGAAGTGCAGCAGACAGAGGACACATGGACACAGACTCAGCTTGCTCTGCTCAAAATTCAGCCTTCTGACATTTTTAAAGCCGTTGGACCTAACACATGGCCAGAAAGGTGAGTCAAATAAACCACTAGTCTTTCAAATTCACCCAGTCTCAGCTATTTCTGCAAGCAATGCAATGATGCGCCAGGATAGTAAGTTTTCGGTTCACTTGAGTGCCCCTGGAAATGTGATGCCGAGGTTCCCACACGTGCTGGGTCATATCGTAAGCGCATGTTGAGCATGGAGGCTGAAAAGCGGATTTCAAACCTGTCTGCACCACTGAGCATTCCCACCAGCAGCAGGTGAGCTAAATACCTTTATGTGGTTGCCACCTATTCTACTAGAACGTGTGGGATAATATTTGCTCAATTAATTTTTTATCACGATTACAGATAGAATCCTTACTATGTATCAAGTACTTTTCAGTATTTTTAAACTTCAAAAGTTTCCATTCAGTTGGAGGGGACAGAAAATAAACCCAACATAAAAAATTAAGATAATTTACAGTGATGAACTGTATTAAGAAGATGATTCTGCAACTGAGATGAACACTGGAAAGAACTGTATTTTTGGTAACAATCTCCTTAGAACTGTATCTGTCCCACATTCCATGACTTAGTGAGGATTCATGAGAACAGCATATGCACCAGGAGCCTCCTGAAGTGAAACCTTGTAAATGTGCTGTTTAAAGAAAATTTAATAGGGACCAGCAGTTAGCATAATGGCTATGTCGCTGGACTCCCATGTAGTCAACTGCGGTTCGCGTCCTGGACCCTGTGGCTTAAAACTCACGCCGGGTGCATGTGTGTGCATGCCCCAGATCCAGAGAAGAGAATGGAGGAGAAGGGATTGCGGCATGTGCATCCCCCCTGGGGGGTGATTACTCGCTTTCTGTCTCTCTGTTTTTCTCTGTCTGTCTGGTGAGTGCACGCACCCTATAGTAAAAAACCTCTCCAAAAAAAAAGAAAATTTAATGAACCAGATTCTTTTCCTGTATCTCTGGCTCTGAAGTCTCTTGGCTGCATAGCACGTGCACAGGAACCTCTTGAGGCAAGTCTGGGGTCTGTTTGTGTTTGTTTGCTTTAAATCTAATTTAATATCGAAGAGTAGGGAGACAGAGAAGAGAAGAGAGAGAAATGGAGGGGATCTCTCAGTGCCTATTTAAGGTAGACTCTGCAGTGTCAGAAAGGCTACTTGAAAACAATACAACATCAAGAAAAAGATAATTCAACTGGGTTTCAAATATTCCCTGTCTTCAGAAATACTAAAATATTTTTTAAGCCAGAGAGCATGTGAACATGAGAGAGAGAGAGAGAGAGAGAGAGAGAGAGGAGAGAGAAACCATCCCCCATCTGAGCTGGTCACACTGCAATCCTATTTCCTTGCATTCTCCATCTCATCAGACTCCTGGGACGAGCATGCTGTTGGCATGTTTTTCAAGTCACCAGGGCCTGGACCTGAACTCTGGTCGACCAGATGGGATCAGGTTTCCTCAACAATAAGCAGTTTAACTGTTGTGCTACGGGGCTGGCCTATATTGTTGTGCTTTGTTTCCAGTCTATGAACTTGAACTTCATTATTTGGAGAGACATCCAGTATCATGCATAGAAACAAGATTGAATTTAATGTTTCAGTTTAGGTGGTTTTGGAATTGATTTTTATAATATTGGATTTACAGTTCAATAAATTTCCATGGGGATGGAGGTCTTGTGTTCAGAGAAGCTTTTCTGATGGCATCAGTTTCTCCTATGTGAGACACAATAGTTACTGAACATAGGAACAGGCAGACTTTCTGACACTGGGTATTTTGTTATAAATATCAATCACGGGTCTTTGATCAAAGGAACACCTTAAGAATGCCCAGGAACTTACGATGGTGCCTATTTAGCTTTATTTTATTTATGTATACTTAAGGTTTCTTTTCTCCATGAGTGACAGAGAGAGAAAGAGAGAGCAAGCGAGAACACTCCCACAGGGTCTCAATGCCCGGATCCACCCCTGCTTCAGCTAACCTGAATCAGAGGTACTCGAGCACTCCACATACTCAGAGGTCACTGGCAGGGAGCCTGGAACTTTCCATGCCAGGCAGTCTGGCAGGGCGTATATTACCGCTGAATCACCCGTGCTCCTTCCCCGGACCCCCACGTAGGTTTCCAGGCACTGAACCATGAACTGAAGATGCCGCCCTTGTTTCTGAGATGATAGCCCTCTGTAGAAAAGCTGAGTGGTAGGAATAAATAAATTTCACCCAAAATAAAGCTGGAGTCTATGCCAGCTAAGCTCCAACGCCTTCCACGGTGGACTCTTGCAACTGATGCACTTCGAAGAAATGCATTTTCTCTGCATCCTGGTTATGGCGGACCTCCCCAACTTCCATGTGAGTGAAGCTAACGTTGCCTGTTCTTATGCCTGCAGGAAACGCATGTGTGGCTGGCTTCTGGAGACTGCTCTGTTTGCAGCTCCTTGAGGAAGGGAACAAGGCAGAGGCATCTGATGTCTTGTCAGAATTATGACAAAAAATATCCAGGACCTATTTTGGAAGGTTTGGTGTCATTTTTCTTTGAAGGAAAAAGCCTAGAGAGGTCTTCTACGTTTAGAAGTTTGTTCAGGTCCCTGTTTCTTCTGGAGGGATTGTAGCCGGTGAAGCTGAGCTGCAACATCAGCCCCTGGTTAATGAGACTGACAACCCAAGTGTGGAAAGGAGATTGACGACCACCACAGAATTCCTGGCCACACTCAGCTCTGGCTCCCACTGCTTCTCTTCAGCTAGAACAAATCGTTCTGGGGTCGTTTCCAACTTGTTGTTGTCTTAACCTCATTTTATGGACATCCTTTTAGTGAAATGACTACATTCTCCCTGTCAAGGCATGCAATGCATAAAACATGGATTGGTTTTGTAAGGAAGATAAATACATATATTCATACATGCAGGAGTGTTCGTGGGTGTAGTTGACCCTTGAACTTGGCGGGGTTTAGGGACACAGCATGAGGTAGTGTCACTCTCAAAAGGCCAGGCCGGGGAGGCCCTGGCAGGGTGAAGTAAGTCTCCTTTGTGGCAGGCTAGAGCAGACACCAGGGGGACTTGTCTAGGGAGTTGAAATGTAATGAACATTTTTAAAATATTTTAATGGAGTAAATCATCACTGGATGAAGCAATTAAACGTGATTGAAGAAATGTCTAGCTGTATATAGGGATAAGTAAAAATCTGGGCCCTGTGCAATTGCTATGCTACCGTGGAGACCATGCACCTGCTGGGTGGAGAAGGATCATTTCTGGGAACGGAATGAAGGATGCTGACACTCCGCGGCTGGGCAAGCTCGGGCCTATGGCGCGTGTATCGATCTGCTTTGTAGCAGCGCCACCTATCGGTAACAAGCATCAGGCCTCGATCGATGCAAATCTGGCTTCCTGACTCACCGCAGAAAACCGAGCTGTATTCATTGTTGAAGGGCAGTCGGACTTGGGACGGTCTCTTTGAACAGGACGCAGCGCGTTCCCAAGCCGAGCTGAGGGAGCAGGTGGCGTCATGTGTTAGTTTAGTGCTGTATCAGGAAACCTACCAACGCCCAGGACGGGGAAGATTTGCAGGCTAACTGCAAAGAAACGGAAACGCTGTCTGAGGACTCCAGGCTCCATATTCCTAGCAAAGACTAAGACAGTCGTCCCTTGGAAACCCCTTCAGGGGCTCTCTCCTTTTCCATATGTCAGGCGGTTGTGGGAAAGGAAGTTCGGGCTTCCCTGAGGATAAAGAGCATTGAACATGGGGGAAGGCGCTATATTCTGCAGGCTGACCTCGTGGCCTCGGGGTTTCCGAGGCTTTGAGGAGCAGGTGGCGCACCGACATTGGACACTGTGTAGTGTGAGCTGTCCGCCCACTGCGTCCTGGGCAGGGCGGCACCAATTGGATAGCTGGCCGGATAACGTCAGTGGATGCTTGGCAAGGGGGGATAGAACTGTTGATGTTGGAATGACGCCGCTTTGCAAAAATCTCAGAAAACACGTTGAATTCAGTGTCTCCTTAATTTTATGCCAAATGTAGTTAGAGTCACTAGCAATTTGTGTGTGTGTGTGTGTGTGCACGCGGGCGCAGTGAAGGAGAAGAGAGCTACTTAGTAGCCACATCAGTGTTCCAATTTTCTTAAAGATAGCTTCAATTCTACCCATTGCTTCTGATGGACCATTCCTTCCAATTCTCTCTGGACTGAAAATGAGAAAGCAAGATGGATGGGCCCTTCTGGTGTCTCAGCGTGGATCTGATTGGAATTGGCAGTGAGGGGCAGAGAGACTCTCTCACACTGCAAGTCAGGGCGAGTTTATTTCTAGTATTTCAAACCAATGCTCATGATCACTAATTTATTTATAGAAAGTAGCGGTAAGGCTCCAACAGCAGACCCTTGTTTGCTTTCACGTGGAGATCACAGGTGAAACTTCCTCTCTGAGGCAGGTGGACAGGCACGAAGGGAGCAGACCTCCCTTACGGTTTCTGCAATGAACCCAGACCCTGAAGTGGATGAGATGATAGCACACCACTGCAGGTGCAGACTAGCAGGACTTGGGACCTCAATCATCCTGGCGTTGAAGCCTCTTATCATGAACACAGAGTGAATCTTTTCTGCTCCCTTTTGCTTCTCAGAACCAATTCCAGAACCACATATGTTTAATCATTTAGGTCCTGAGTAAAATATTATTAATCACAAGATGATTCTCTCTCTTTCTCTTTCTCTACTTTTTAGAGGTTGTTGTCTTAGCCCGCATTCACTCACCAGAGAGACAGAGACGGTGAGAAGGGAAGAGACAAGTCACTCCCCAGGGGGGATGACCATGCCACAATCCTTTCTCCTCCTGGGAGGTGAGAAAGCGCCCCCCAGAGGGAGTGACCATGCTGCAATCCCTCTCCTCTGTTCTCCTCCTGGGGTTTTAGGCATGTACCTGGTGCATGCACCTGGTGCATCTTTCAAGCTGCCAGGCCCAGGACTTAAACCACCTATCAGCCATGTAGGATCCAGCCACCTTGACAACCACTCCACCGATGGATTGCACTCATTTCTTGAGTGTAGCCCGATGTATGCTGGATGCCTACTGTGGCATACTGGGTCACCCAAACATGTTACAGGTCCTGTTTCTTTCTTTTTTTTTTTT
>NW_006159614.1:1602801-1608191 GCF_000334495.1 Tupaia belangeri chinensis | reverse complement strand
CATCTGCTGGCCCAGAATTGCAAGATGATGCTCTTGAATATGATTACACCAGACGGGTCCCATCCAATCTAAACAGATCGAGTGAGGCTTGCCGGACTTAAATACCCTGATTATCACAAAAGCAGAGGACACCAAAGGCCAGCATAGAAAAGAGAGTCAAGTTAGCTAGGTAAGCCAAAGAGATTCCCTAAAAGAAAACACAATCAGCATGTATATATTTTACTAAAGTTTAAAACAGAACAATTTTTCAGTTATTACTTGAATCATATGTGGAATTGATTGCTATTTTATGAAGAAAATCTTATGCTTAAAAAGTTTAAAATCTAGCAAAGAGATACACTTATGGTTATAGAAATTCAATGACAGAAGAATAAATAATAATAGGAAGAATGAATAGTAAGTGCAGGTCATTGAATAAAGCAATGATTGCTTAGTACAGTGTGTTCTGTGGGTTTATAGAAAGGAATGGGAGAAACAGGAGGAGCCATGGAACCACCACCAGGTCAGTTCTTGGTCTACACCATCTGTCAGGCCACCAGCCTGCCCAGTGTCTGCCACCACCCTGGGACTGCAGGTGGAAACCTTCTCTCCTGGAGACCTGAGCACCTTCCAGAAGCATGGCGAGACCTGTGTGGTGCACTACACTGGAATGTTTGAAGATGGAAAAAAATTTGATTCTTCCTGGGACAGAAATAAGCCCTTTAAGTTTATGCTGGGCAAGCAGGAGGTGATCAGAGGCTGGGAAGGAGGGGCTGCCCAGATGACCATCTCCCCTGACTACACCTACGGTGCCGCTGGTCACCCAGGCATCCACCCCCCCCCCCCACCATGCCACACTCGCCTTCGACGGGGAACCCCCCCACCATGCCACACTCGTCTTCGACGTGGAACTGCTAAAACTGGAATGACAGGAATGGCCTCCTCCCTCTGCTCCCTGTTCTTGGTGAGAAACTTCTGCCATGGTGGACACCTACCACACACTCCCACCCTGTCCAGTAAAATTCACAATGACAATCTGACTGTGAAGAAGTACCCCATGCACCTGACTTGTTCGGAAATGGCTGGCCACAGAAAACTCTCTGCCCCCTTCCTCTTTGAAATGTACCGACTACACCTGTCCCCTTGCAGCTAAGCTGGGATGGCCAGGTTAGTTATCTCCTGGCTTCTACAGATCCTGACCTGATAAAGGTTTGTCAGCACATCCCTGTCAGTACTTCCTCCTGCTACGGTTTACAATGCACTCGGACAGCTCTGCAGCCCTGCTAGAACAGAAATGACCACAGAAGAGCTCCCTTGCTGCAAGTTTACAAATAAATAACTTTTGTCAAAAAATAAAAAAAGAAAGAAAAAAAAAAGAAGGAATGGACATTGATGATCTGAGAAAGCAAAGAAAATTTCTTCTGGCTTTGAAAGATACAATTGAAGTGATTAGATGGGAATATTACCACCCCTTCTTTATTCTTAAGTGTACTCTCCTGAGATATCTTACTTTGATCTCTTATGCATTTTCTAGGGTAAGTGGTTTTATGCATCTTAACTCAAGAAAAGCCTAAAACATGTCATAAAATATGAGAAAACAGGTAAAAGGCAGCTTTGAACTCCAACCTCTTCAAAGAGGAAATAAATGAACAACTGTAAAACACACACACACACACAATAGCAACAACAGAAAAAGCAAATCTTTGATGAGTTGGGATATACAAAGAGAAATCATTAGATTTATTTTCAAAGCAGAGACTGTATAAAGAACCATTTTCCTTTCCTTTTCTTTCTTTCTTTTGTTTTCTTTCTTTCTTTTGTTTTCTTTCTTTCTTTTGTTTTCTTTCTTTCTTTCTTTCTTTCTTTCTTTCTTTCTTTCTTTCTTTCTTTCTTTCTTTCTTTCTTTTTTAGAGGTTTTTGCCTTAGAGTGGGTGAGTTTGCTGGAGAGAGAGAGACAGACACAGTAAGAGGGAAAGTGAGAAATTACTCCAAGAGGGGCTGACCACTCCACAATCCCCTCTTCTCCATTCTTCTTCCAGGATATTGAGCAAGTGTGCACACAAGCCCGACATAATTTTCAAGCCATCAGATCCAGGACTCGAACTGTGATCAGCTGTATGGAGTCCAGCAACGTAATTGAGGAGCCACTTTTATAAACTCTAGTACCTAGTGGAATGTTTTACATACAAAATATGTTGGATTCTGCATTTGTACATTCTTTCATTTCCTCAACAGTTTGCCAAATGTTTATTGGGTACTTCCTTTAAGCACAAAGACTAACCTAAAGAACTAGGAAATAAACACGAGAAAAAAAACATTGATACTTGGCTTCAAGAATCTCAAAGCAATGGGAAGACAAGCACTTTCAGAGCTTATGGTGACAGGGTGACAGACACCACAGCTGCTGGAATACACGCTGACCTTGGAATTCGAGAGTGCATGTAAAGAATATATATATCTTTGGATCTTAAAGAATAAGTAGATTTTTTAAGAGAGATTTTTGCTATAGGGCATGTGCACATGACAGAGAGATGAAGAGACAGAAAGTGAGAAATCATGCCCAGGGGAGATGACCACACCACAACCCCTCCTCCTCCACTTTCCTCTCAGGATTTTGGGTATGCAGGTACACATGGCCAGTGTGAGTTTTAAGCCACCAGGTCTGGGACTCAAACCTTGGTCAAGTATGTGGGAGTTCAGCATCTGCTGGTCCCATAAGTAGAGTTTTCATAGCAGAAGAATGACAAAATCTTTTAAATTACATACTTACACATAGTATAAATAACATGATGGAAGAGGGAAAGTGAATAATGAGTAAAATGTTAAATATTTTAAAGTCTCAAAATTATAAGAAAAAAATTATCCAAAAACTGTGAATGTCACACTAAGGAGCTTGAAGTCTATACCTATAGCATTGATCTAAGTCCATGAAAGAACTTTTTTTGGGGGGGATGTGTGTGTGTGTGTTTTATTTTGCTTTTGTTTTGTTTGTGGACTGGGTCCTACTATATTGAGATCCTCTTGCCTCTGCCTCTTGAGTAGATGAGACCAGAGGTGCATGCCACCATGTCTGACAACTTAGGATAAGGTCTCTCTGTGATGCCCACACTGGCCATGAAATCATGATCCTTCCAAATCACCTCTTGAGTAGCCAGGACTATAGGGTGCACATCACTGAACTCATCTTTAAAGGTGAGCTGGGGACTGAACTCATGACTCCCATGTGGCCTGAGCCTGAGAAGCAGCAGTTTCTTAGTGGTGTACAAGCTTAGAACGAGGCAGACTTAAAAGGATTTTAAGCAGAAATATTTTAAATGTTGATTTGTTCTTAGGAAGTAAGGTGTAGAGAGAAAAAGCAAAATAGACAAGATTTGAAAGAAGAGTTGTAGATAGCTTGCATTAGTATTAGTAAAAGATACAAAAACATGAGATTTAAAAAAGATTAAGTACTCTGGGAAAATAGTGGTGAAAATGAAGAGATTTAAAAAACAATGATGCAAATAGTTGATATATATTAAGTGGAGAAATACAATGCTTTTCTTTCATAGTCTGGCTTGCTTCACTTAGCAGCAAATCTTCCATATTTGCCCACTTTCTATCAAAGGCCAGGTCTTATTTTTCATGGCTGAGTAGTATTCCATAGTATATATGTGCCAGGCTTTTTCAATCCATTAATCTGTCTGTGGACATTTGGGTTGGTTCCATGTCTTAGCAATAGTGAATGATGCTGAAGTAAACATGGACATGCAAGTGCTTTTCTAACTGAGTGTACTTTTACCTTGTGAGTAGAAACCTAGGATAGAATTGGTGGATTATATAGTAGTTCTATTTGTAGCTCTCTGAGGAACTTCCAAATTGTTCTCCACAGTGGCTATACTGTGGGAGGGAAGGAATCAAGGGAAAAAAATAGAAGCAAAACATTCAAGGCCTTATTGTATTTTTATGAGTAGTATCCTATGGTATACATGTGCCACACATTTTAAATCCAGTCATCTGTTCTTAGACATTTAGGCTGATTCCACGGCTTAGCAATTATGAATAATGCTACAATAAACATGGATGTGCAAATGTTTTACCAAAAAGATATATAGTGATTAAATGTAAATTTAAAAACTTCAAGATTAAAAAATAAAATAAAAAGA
The DNA here is from genome assembly GCF_000334495.1 of Tupaia belangeri chinensis. Taxonomy (NCBI): domain Eukaryota; kingdom Metazoa; phylum Chordata; class Mammalia; order Scandentia; family Tupaiidae; genus Tupaia; species Tupaia belangeri. The sequence goes on along the minus strand of NW_006159614.1, from coordinate 1,604,070 downwards.
TCATTTAAAATTTTACAGTTAGAGAAGAAAAATAAAAATAGATAAAAAAAACCCTAAAGGATTTATGGAAAACTATCAACGTTTGAAAAGAAGAAGAGAGAAAAAGGTTGAATAATTACTTAAAGATATAATTAGAGCCAGCAGGTGGTGTAGTGGTTAAGGTGTTGGACTCACACATAGCTAACACTGATTCAAATCCTTCACCTGGTGGCTTAAAATTCATGCTGAGCACGTGTGCATGTGTGCTCAAAATCCTGAGAAGAGACCGGAGGAGAAGGGAGTGCTGTGTGGTCATCCCCCTGTGAGGTGATTCCTCACCTTTTCTCTCTCTGTCTCTCCAGTGAGTACACACACCCTATAGAAAAATGTTTCTCAGAAAGATGAAAATAAAATTTAATTTGAAGATAAATTTAAAAAAAATGACTGAAGACTTATAAAGTTTTAGCAAAGATATAGACAACTAGATTTATATGGTTCAAAGATCTCAATTCAGATTCAACCAAAGAAGAGATTATCGAGACCAATTAAAATCAAGTTTTCCAAAATCAAATATAAAGAAAACTTTTGAAAGCAGCAAGAGAAAAGAAAAATATCACATATATGAAAGACCAAATAAGACTGTAAAAGATTTCTCACCAGAAACCTTATAGATCAGAAGAGAGTGGGGTGATATATACAGCATTGTGAAAGAAATAAACTTCTAACCACGAAGAATAACTTATCCAGCAAAGCTGTTCTTCAGAAATTAAAAAGAGAGGAGACCAGCAGTTAGCATAGTGGCTATGTTGCTGAACTCCCATGTAGTCTTCTACAGTTCCAGTCCCAGACCCAGTGGCTTAAACTCACGCCGGGCGCGTGTGCATGCATGCCCAAGATCCCGAGAGAAGAGTGGAGGAGAAGGGATTGCAGTGTGGCCATCCCCTCTGGAGGTTGATTTCTTGCTTTCTGTCTTTCTGTCTCTCTCTGTCTTTCCAGTGAGCGCATGTGCCCTATAGCAAAAACCTCTTTTTTTTTTTTTTTAAAAAAAAGTAATTAAAAAGATATAAGACTTTCTGAGAAAAACAAAAATTTGCACATCGATTTTTATTGCGGCACTTTTCACGATTGCTAAGACATGGAACCAACCCAAATGCCCCCGTACGGATGAATGGATTGAAAAACTGTGGCACATATATTCTATGGAATACTATCCAGCCATAAAAAAAACCCTGGCTATTGACAGAAAGTGGAAGAACATGGAAGATTTACTGCTGAGTGAAGCAAGCCAGG
>NW_006159614.1:1580358-1602594 GCF_000334495.1 Tupaia belangeri chinensis | reverse complement strand
GAAGATGAGGAAGAAGAGGAAGATGAAGAGGATGAAGATGAAGAAGAAGATGATGATGATGAATAAGTTGGTTCAAGCGCAGTGTTTTTTCCTTGTCTATAAAGCATTTAACCCCCTGTACACAACTAATTCCTTTTAAAGAAAAAAATTGAAATGTAAGACTTTGTAAGATTTGTTTTTAAACTGTACAGTGTCTTTTTTTGTATAGTTAACACACTACCGAATGTGTCTTTAGATAGCCCTGTCCTGGTGGTATTTTCCATAGCCACTAACCTTGCCTGGTACAGTATGGGAATTGTAAATTGGCATGTAAATTTAAAGTAGGTTCTTGTTGGTGCACAGCACAAATTAGTTATTTATGGAGATGGTAGTTTTTTCATCTTCAGTTGTCTCTGATGCAGCTTATATGAAATAATTGTTGCTCTGTTAACTGAATACCACTCTGTAATTGCAAAAATAAAAAAAAAGTAATTAAAAAGAGATAAAGACTGGGACCAGCAGTTAGCGTAATGGCTATGTCGCTGGACTCCCATGGAGTTGACCACGGTTCGCGTCCCAGACCAGGTGGCTTAAAACTCATGCCAGGCACGTGTGCGTGCATGCGTGCCCAGAATCCCAAGAGGAGAATGGAGGAGAAGGGATCGCGGCGTGGCCATCCCCCCTGGGGGGTGATTTTCGCTTTCTGTCTCTCTGTCTCTCTCTGTCTGTCTGGCGAGCGCACGTGCCCCATAGTGAAAACCTCTCAAAAAAAAAAAAAAAAGAAAAAAAAAAGAGATAAAGACTTTCCCAGAAAAACAAAAGTTGAGGGAGTTCATCAGCATAGACCTATCTCACAAGAAAGGCTAAAAGAAGTTCTTCAAGGTGAGACAAAAGGCTTAAATTAGTGTTGTGAAAACATATCAAAGTATATAAAACTCTTGGTTGAAGGTAAAAACATAGTCAAAATTAAAACACTGTAATATTGTAATGGTGATATTTAAATCACATATAACTCTAGTATAGAAGTGAAAATGCAAGTGCCAGTGGATGGCATGATGATTACATTGCTGGACTCAAATATGATCTACCATGGTTCGAGTCCTGGACCCAATGGCTTGAAAATCATGCCGGGTGCATGTGTGTGCATGTCCAAGATCCTGGGAGGAGAAAGGAGGAGAAGGGATTATGGTATGGCCATTCCCCCTATAGGGTGATTTCTCACATTCTCTCTCACTGTCTCTGTCTTTCTCTCTCTCTAGTGAGCACACATGCCCTAAGTCAAAAAATCTCTTTAAAAAACAAGTGAAAAGGCAAAAGTGTTAAAATAATTACAGATATCAATTGTTATTAGATATACAACATAAAAATAAAAACCATTAAATTAGTAATGTATTTAACAGTGGGGGACCTGCTACAATGGAACAAATGGGAAGATGTCACTGTGTGATGGCTAGAGATGCATGGGAAGCTCCATCCCTGGCCCAACCTAAACAGACCAGGCATGGTACTATGTGCTGTGGTCCTAGCTAATTAGAAACCTTGATTGCAAAGGATTATAACATGGTGAGACCCTGTTAAAAAATATTCATCTTTCTCATTCTCATTCTCTTTCTCCATCCCTCTAATTCCCAATTTCTCTCTATATATTTTCTCTTTGTTTATCTCTCTCTAAATAAAAGGAAGAAGAAGAAGGTAAATGAGTAAAAGGGCGGAGTTCATGTACATAATTAAAGTTAAGTTAAAATAGCTTAGACTAATATAAGATGTTTTACATAAGCTTCATGGAAACCATAAAGGAAAAACCTATTGTAGATATACAAATATAATGAAAAGAAATCAAAGTATGCCACTACACACATAAAATCTCAAAAAAAGATAATTAAGCATCTACAAAAAATTGAAAAATAATAAAAACACAGCAATGACTCCATTTATCAATAATTACTTTAAATGTAAATGGACTAAATTTGCCAATTAAAAGACACTGACTGGCTGAATGGATAAGAAAAAGGACCCAACTGTGTGTTGTCTGAATGGACTAAGTAGGTGATGGATATGTTGATGACCTTGCCTGTGTCAGTAATTGTACAATGTACACATACATGAAGACAGTACATTTTAAAACCAGATATTAGATCTTCAGGAAAGTCATGACATTTTTACCTATGTTTTTCTGCAAAAGTGCATCATGATTTACCTGACGACCCAATATATACATTTTTTTATCATTAAAACCTCTATAAAGCTGAGGGAAAATGAGCGCTGACTTAATTCCCTTTTTACAATACACCTTTGAATAATTAAAGCTCTTCAACTTTCATCTTCTCATCTATTAAATGGGGGTAAAAAGAGTACCTACAATCTGGTAGGTAAAAAAAAATAGATAAAAAATATTGATTTTAAAACCCATGGCATATGTGAGATACATAATAAATAATCTATAAATGTGAGTGTGAGACAACAGAAGACAAGTTACGCCCTGTAGATGGGTGTGCATAAAATGTGAACTCAATAAAGAGTCTTGGTGTGAAGTGTGAAACTTTAGAAAAAGAAAGATTAGCTTGTATCATCTAATCAGCTTGATTCTTACTGTTTGGTACAAAGGTGATATACCTGGGCATAAACAACTTAGAAAACAAGAATGAACATTTATGTATTCATTCAACAAACATTCATGAGGACTTATCACAGCCAATATCTACACTTTGTGTGGGAAGGAAAAAGAAGAAAGTAAATAAAAAAAAGTCTGGGTTATACATTTAACATGTGCAAAGCTGTATCTAGCTTGTGTCCTGGGTGACCTTATAACAATAAAGAAAGCTCTTGTTCAGTAAATTATTGAGAGTGTAATGACCAAAGGCTTACTAAACTGCAGAGGGAAAACAAAACAGGGAAAACAAGTTATCTCTCAGGCCCTTTATCTGCAGCCTGCAGTGAATATCCTGAAAACTACTAAGATTAAGCACCAAAACTTTCAATTTTAAGTGCTTTCAGTAACTTTTTACAGAAAAAGCCACTCCTGTTTATTTGATTAGCAGAACTGTTTTCTTAATTGATTCAAGAAGAAAAACACCCTTGAAAAAAAAATGAGTGTACCAAAAGCAAGATAAATCAGCCTCCTTGCTATGGAAGATTACTTGACTGTAGACAGTGTTTTATGGACTACTTCACAACTATTTTAATTAACTTCAAACAATACATTGCTCTTTCTCAAGCATGTGTGTCTGCATCCCATTTGTGTGGTGATTATAATGCTGAATGCTGCCCTTCAGTAAATCAACATGACGTACATGAATCACCCATGGACTATCATATAGCCAAGCACTTTAATTGTAAAGGGCAATGAGAGACAGCTTGGCCTTCCTCATTCTGTCTGGCTGCCATTGTCTTCTTTTTCCAGCCAATAGTATTAACAAGTTCAATTAGAAGAGAGCTAATGTCGGGGTCAGGGATGGAACCTGAGACAACTCAATAGATGGACAAAACACTAAGGATATATTTAGTATTTTTAATATTACTACAATTTCTCAGGAGGACTTAAGAAATAGAGTTGTGACATTCTTATTGTTTTTAACTTTTATTTATTTACTGAGAGAGAGAGAGGGAGATGAAGAACCTTGAAAGGGTCTCACCACACTACCCCCTAGCCTTTCACCCAGTCAGGTCTTAGATGCCTGCACACCTGATGTGTGTGGGTCAGCCAGGGATAGGAGCCTGGCACCACCAACAGGCTCTAGTACTATGCAGTGGTGGTCTACCACTGTGCCACTGTGACTCAAGCATCACATTTTTTTAAAGGAGGTTTTCTTCTTGAAGTTATTTTTTTAAAGTGTGTGGGATTTACTTCTGTTCATTGAAGTGTACATATGTAGTCCTGTGCTCTGTACTATTTATTAAACATATTTATTAAACATGAATGAGGTAAGCAACGTGCTAAGTGCTTTGTGTCTATTACTCTTGTAATAGACATCATACTAGATGTTAGATATCATTGTTCTCAGCAAATAGATGAAAGTGTGTGGTATTTGAACAAAGACTCAATTTTTAAGCCGATGCACTTCATGATCACAATACTACATAGCTTATCAGGGAACACTTACTGTGATATATTTTTAGAAGGCCACAAAAAATATTTTTCTTGGAAGCACCAAGACTAAGGTGAGCTGAGTCTTATATCTCAAAGACATTTGTGTATCTGGGAATTTCTGCAGTATCTGTCGAGAACTAACTCCTTCTAAAATGTTAAGGAGCTTTAGAAGAATGAGTTTCTCGCATGGCAACTTGGCTGAAGAATTCTTTTCCAAGGTGGGTAGAAGATAAGAGAGAGAGGCCCGATTTTGAACAGCAAGCTATTCCTTTATGAGAGATTTTTGCTAAAGGGCATGTGTGCTTGCTGGAAAGATGGACAAGACAGCAAGAAATCACCTCTCGGTGGTTGACCACAGTCCTATCCTTTCTCCTCCATTCACCTGTTGGGATTTTGTGTATGCATGCACACGTGCCTGGAGTGAATTTCAAGCCACTGGGTCTGGGACTCAAACCGTGGTCGCCTATGTGGGAGTCCAATGCCTTAACCACCATAACACTTGCTGGCCCTGAGCTACAAGCAATTCTTCCTACTTCTTGGCAGTGGAGGGACAGAGGACCCCATGGGTTCCCTTCCCCTTTATTATCATTAGAGTCCATGATCAATTTGTGCAAAGGCAAAATGGGGGCAATCCAAGCTGGGTTTGGCTGCAGCTGGACACTTCCTTAGCAGGGAAAAGAGGGGATTTTTTCCTGGTTCCTTCACCTGAGAAGGCAACTTTTCCTAACCCTGGAATATTGGGTCACTAGCACAATGCAAGAGGAGCTCAGAAATGACAATGGCCTGCATGAGTCCTGCTGCAGAATCAGAGTCCCTTCAACTCCCCTCCCATCAGTAAATTTGTTACTCATTCTCACTGTGACTTTCTGAGCTGAAATGCATATACATGCAGTTCAACACTGTGAGTGGCTTCAGAAAAGGTCAGTAACATCACACCTGGCAAGGGTCACTTACAAATAGGAAATATTTTTCCTCTTCAGTTATTTTCCCCCAACAGTTGTTTGTGTGCAAAAAACTCTCACTGTTCCTTCGTTCTCCATGGATACAAGGGAAAACAGTGTTCATGAGCAGGCTACTGTCTCAGGAGGTATCTTCCTTACCTCCCAAAAAATTAGGATGCAGCATAGCAGAGTGAGGGTCTGTGAGTCTGTGTTATTCTTAGAGTCTGGGAATCTGAGAAAGAACTCCTTTAATTTGAGAGTCAAAGACCTGGATTGGAATTAAAGCTCCCCTTCAAAATGTGTGGAAGACTAAGTTTATTGGAGCATTAAAAACATTCTGTGAGGCTGTGACTAGAGATTTCGATTGTGAATCTTTCACTGGGAGTTTTGCATGACTGCAAGCAGGTAAACTTACATGTTGACATTTTACTTTGAGAAGCCAAGGGTTACTAAGAGATTGAGTTATAAAATAAGGAAAGAGCTGTGCTTTACAAGTAGTTTATTTTTTGTGGTTTGCAGATGTGTTGCTGAAAGAGAGTCAAATATGTTCCCTTAAAATGAGACTGTAATTGATGTCACAAAGCGACTCAACCTTATGAACCCAGAGGATGCAGACTGTGTGTGTTCAACTCCAGTATACCAAAGTGGAAGCTAAGGAGACTCATTATGGATGATTGCTTTTTGAGAATTAGTATTGTTTGTCCTTCAGTATTGGGAGGAGACTTTTAAAAAACAAAGAAAAAGGGAAAAAAATAAAAATAACCCCAAACAAAAACAAAACTTTCCCATTAGCTCAAAACCATCAGGGAAACGTCGTCTTCGGTTAGTGACACTGTCGAGAACATCTGGGTGATTAACAGATGTTAATGCCAGAATAGCTTTGGTTTGATCAACGATGTAATCAATCATGAGACTTTTAGTTTTAGCCAGGTTTAGACTGCTCCATTAACTAAGATGGGACATGTCTGATGTTCCAGATATTTCAGAAAAAAACTATTTCTCTAAAACCTGTATTTGCAGAACATCTGCATGCTCATAATTTTAGATGTGCTTTTTAACATGTCCATATGGCAACTACCTTACATAAAAATGAAATGGTGAGGGACAAGGAGAAGATTTATGCTTTCCTTGTAGTTGGAGTAGGATATGAGTGTAGTATCATTTTTTTTTTTTGCACTAAAGAAGCAATAGAGGAAAGATGGGCTAAATAACTGAGCTTCACTTCATTTATTTATGTGGGGGTAGTTTAATGCATGTTTTATGTTTTATATGTGAGCAGGTCTTCAAAATTTTATGGAAATGCATATGAAAAAAAAACTATGCATTATTTCAAATATTTTTGCACCAAAATAAAATGTGTTTTAATTCTATTTTTCTACAAACTGTAAAAGGTCCCCTTATAATCATATTTCAATATCTGAATAATTTACCTTATTTCATTAGACAAAAGAAGCAACAAGAAAACAGTACAAAGCAATGAGAAATGAAAGTCAAATGTTAGTTAAGCATCGGATGCCTGTTCTTCTACAAGAAGATGTTATGATATCAAAGCAAAAGTGGAAAAAAGAGATGTTATCTAACAGCAAAGAAAGAGTGAAACCTGGTATGTGTCAAGAAAAAGGAAACTGAGATAGAAGAACAGTAACAACAAACAGCCAAGTATTCAGTGGAAAACTTTCACCAAATGAGCTCAAAGAAAAGAGGAATTACTCACCGACATGGTGCTGCTAAAATGGCAGAAAAGGGCACAAAAGCCCAAGGAGATGGTTTTGGAACATTTCTCAGGAGGCCACCCTCCATACAGCAGAAAGGATACTTTGCAAATATCATCCAAAATCCAAGGGCACCCAGAGAATGTAGTGACCAGGATAACATCACCACATGGTACCTGGACACATATTTCAATTAATCAAAATGCCCAGGTGTATGTAACCATCAAAAAATTTTAAACTAAATAATTGGTCACCAATTACTGCTTGTTACAGAGAACTCAGTGTGTCTTAATTTACAGTAGTTTTATGAGTGAACACAATCAGAAATATAAACTGGAATCTCTCTAACATTACACACACAGCAAACAGGTGGAGGGCTCCATACATTCTTAGAATTTCACATGCACTGAACTAATTTCGGGTGCATGATGCCACGAGGAAAGGTCCCTAGAGAGATGAAAACTTGCCCCACATTTCATGGCCGTGATGTGGTAGCATCAGGATTCAAACTCAGATACACTCACAGCCACCAGGCTCTGCTCAGTTGTAGATTTGTGTGGAACTGTGGCTCAAAGTGAAATGCAAAGTATTCTGCAGGTTTTTCTTACAGTTTTACTGAGGACAAAGCAGTAGATGAACATATTTTAATCCCCTCATCATAAGAAACACTGTAATTCATTCTAATTATTAATTTCTCTCTGATCCCAGGGCAAGCAGATTAAACATGTCCTGGTATAGACTTTTTCCTACTTCTCTTATTTAAAAACAAAAACAGAAAGACAACCCTCTTGATAATAAATTTTAATCTTGACATTTTGAACATTTTGATTAAGAAGATAATTTTCAAATGTCAACCAAGGGTTGTGCTCTGTATAACAACTCTGAAAGGATACTGAAGAGCCTAAAACAATGAAGAGTAAGTAGTAAACCTACACAATGCAATAACATGGAAAATATTATATCCTGTTCTTCAACATCAAGAAGTATGTTCCTTCTGGGAACCAGCAGTTAGCGTAATGGCTATGACGCTGGACTCCCACGTAGTCGACCGCGGTTCGCGTCCCGGACCCAGTGGCTTAAAACTCACCCCGGGCGCGTGTGTGTGTGTGCCCAAGATCCTGAGAGGAGAATGAAGGAGAAGGGATTGCGGCGTGACCATCCCTCCTGGGGGGTGATTTCTCGCTTTCTGTCTCTATGTCTCTCTCTGTCTGTCTGTCTGGCGAGCGCATTCGCCCTATAGCGAAAAACCTCTCCAAAAAAAAAAAAGCGAGCGCACGTGCCCTTAAGGGAAAAACCTCTCCAAAAAAAAAAAAAGAAGTATATTCCTTCTTAGAAGCACTAGTGATTAAAAATAACCAAATACATAAGCTTTTTGGATCACTAATAACAAGTTTACTTTAAAAAAGAGGTATAAAAAATGATAAATTTTAACATTTCTTTACATTACTTAGGCATTTTTTTCTTAGTGGTATGAAACGTCATGTGCATTAAGGTTTCACAGAGAAACAGAACTGATATGATATAAAGAAGAGAGAAAGTGAAAGAGCAAGTGAGGGAAGGAGACGCTGATTCAGCTTTGACTCACCTGACTATAGAGGCTGGCACAGCTAGCAGGTCTACAATCAGCCTGGTAGGTAGGCAGGCTGGAGACCCAGGAAAGACAGAATGTGGGCAGAACTTCCCCTTCCTTGGGGGATGCCAACCATTTTTCTCTGAAGGTCTTTAGCTAGTCAAATGAGGACCACCCATGTTATGGAAGACAATGTTTACTCACAGTATGTTTAGAATGTTAGTCTCATCTAAAAAGTACCTTCACTGAAACATCTAGACTAGCTCTTGACCAAATATCTGGGTTCCCTGACATAGCCAACTTGGCACATAAAATTAACACAACATGGGCACAAGCCAGCAGATAGCATGGAGGGTAAGGCTCTAGATCTTACATGGTCAACTGCATGTATGGAGTCCTAGACCTGGTGGCTTGAGAAACACATTAAGAACAGGTATGTGCATGCCCAAAATTCCAAGAAGAGAATGGAGGATAAGAAACTGTGGCATGGTCGTCCCCCAGGGAGTGATATCTCACTTTCCCTCTATCTTGTCTTTCCATCTTTCTCTGGTAAGCACATATGCCCTAGAGCAAAAATAAAACTAAAAAAATGTAATAACACATTATATAAACATTTCATTATAAGCATTTTTTTTCTCCAAAGAGACATTTACTTTCCATACCTAAATTGATAGCCAGCAGATGGATTTAAAATGCAATATCTAAGTTTGCAACATATTTCTGTTACACACAGCACCCCATTATTGTATATCTCTCATTTGGGTTGTCTAGATAGAATGTTGTTACCATAAGCAAAAGAGAATGTTTTTCTGCAATACTTGAACACTGCATCCTGTGTTAATTTTGAGGGCTGTGTGGGCGACTGCTGATGCGATAGAGTCACTTTGTCATAAAGATTGTTAGATTGTTGTAGAAACAGAACTTGGAAGAGGTGCGGGACAGATGAGCCACTTCTGAAAGCATTGTAGAGTGATGCGTGCTATTGGGAGTGATGGGTTTAGACCAATCTGTGTGGAGGAGCCCATCTTATGACTTGTGGTGTTCTAAAAAGTTAACACCCAACCTGCAATCTTCTATTATTTTTATGTGACTTTAAGAAGCTGCATTTCTGTGGAGCTGCAGGGCTTTTGAAAATGAATTCAGCTGACATATTGAATTGGGATGTATCAAGATGGATGGGGATTCATACTCCAGTATATCACATGACTTGCATCAATTTAGTGTGTCAGCTAAAAAGTTTACAGGGAAGAAGAAAAACCAGTTAAAGAAATGTCATTCTTGGTAAAGTCGAGTTTGGGGAACTTGTGGTTATTAAAGAAACTTTATATCATGAGTTGTCACAAAGGTTTTAAAGGCTGTAAATATTTCAGTTTAAATTTGGATGTCTGCACAATGAGTGACTCAGATTCCGGACGGCCATTTTGGAGTCCAAAGGAAAGAAGAAATGAAGCATGAATGGAAAATGTGGATATACGTGAGCACTGTGCACAGTTAGGATAAGAAAATCCCAGCTACTGTTAACTGGGGAAATAGAACTCCAACAGTTTTGCTTGCCAGATAGTTCAAGTCAGTCAATACAGAAAGTAAGACTGAATGTTTTTTTCTATTATTTAGGTAATAAGTGTTTGATCAAAAAGTGAATATATTCATTATGTTAACCAGTATTTATTTATATCACTATGTACCAGACATAATTCTAAGCCTTAAAATACAATCCATAATCAAAGCAGAAAATCCAGGAGCCTGCATTTTGCAGAGGTAGGTAAAAATTAAGCTGCTGGGATTTACATGGTGGTTTACAATGCTCTGTGTGGCTGACCCATGGGGGAAGGCTCCCAGTTCTCACCCACGGACCTCCCTAAACACACATGAAAATGTTTGTCCCTGATCTGAGGTTGGCTAAAGCTAGGGGTGAACTGTGGTGAGAAGACTCTGTTGAGGGTGCCATCTTTCTGTTTCTTCTTCTTTCTCTCTCTCTCTCTCTCTCTCTCTCTATGTATGTGTCTTCATCACTCATGGAAGTAAGAAATGAATAAACTTTTTTAAAAAGACACAAGTCTAATAATGACACACATTATGGAGTATACTAGGGAGTGGAGAGCACCATGCAATAATGGAAAAACTCAGTAAGATCCAAGAGGTTGGAAGTGCCTTGGTGGGGTGGGGTGGGTGTTGGTGGTTAGGAAGGCCTTACAGATAAAGTGCCATTTGAGAAAAAAAAAATTGAAGCAGATCCTGGAGCTCACCACATAACAGTTGTGGAAAGAGTACTCCAGGCAGAATAACACCAGGGCTGAAGCCCAGTAATGGAGGGGGAAGCGTGTGAGGAGATGAGGTCTGAAAGCCAGGTTAGCAGAGTCCTAAAGGTCTATGCACTGAATGTGGCTCTGCACTGAGTGATATGAGGAATCGTTGGCAATCTGGAGACAGGAAGAAAAATCATCTGACTTAGGTTCTGAGAAGATGACTGTTGGGAACAGATGTGAGAGTAAGGGCAGAGGCAGGAAGACAAGGAGGGCATGGAAATAACCCAGGGGAGAGATAACAGTGATCTACACCAGGGGAAGAGCAGGGGAGTGATAACTTGGTTGTTTTCTACATACAGCTTGAAGGTAGAACTAATAGGATTGTTTTTAGGAGCCTGAATATGGGGAGCAAGAAATAGAGAACAGCAAGCATAACTAAGAAGTGTTTGTTTTGTGCTACTAAAAATGGAATTGCTCGGAACCAGCAGTTAAAGTAATGGCTATGTTACTGGACTCCCACGACCGCGGTTCAAGTCCCGGACCCGGTGGCTTAAACTCACGCCGGGCGTGTGTGCGTGTGTGCCCAAGATCCTGAGAGAACGGAAGAGAAGGGAAGAGAAGTATGGCCATCGCCCCTGGGGGGGTGATTTCTCTCTCTTTCTGTCTGTCTGTCTGTCTGGCGAGCGCACACGCCCTATAGCAAAAACCTCTAAAAAAAAAATGGAATTGCTGGAAATTTATTTGACTACATTGACAGAGTGGTTTGATGGAAATGAGCAGGGGTTCAGATACAGATGACTGAGATTGAGCTATTAGACCACGTACAGAGATACTAAGTAGGCATTCAGCTATGGAGGCTGGGATTTAGAAGATATATCTGAGCAAGAATTTGACCCCAAGTGCATGGAATATAGGTTAAATCATGTGCAACTGGTAATACAGTAATCCCTTCTTGTTTATGAGGATACATTCCAAGCCCCACAGGGTGAGCCCAGAACTGTGGATAGAACCGAACCCTACATAAGCTTTGTTTTTCTGATCCGATAACAGACTGCTCCTAAGTGAGAATGGATGGGCAGCAAGCACAGCACACTCACAGAAACTGGGATGGACAAAGGGGCAGTTCTCCTCTTGGAAGCAGGGAGTGGGACGCCATTTCATCCTGCTACTCAGAAGAACACACAATTTAAAACTTATAAATGATTTATTTCAAGAATTTTCCATTCAGTACTTAGAGACCATAGTTGACCACCAGTAACTGAAACCATGAACAGCAAAATCATGGATTAAAGGAGGGGAGGCACTGAGTTGAGAGTGTAGGCAAAGAAGAGCACCTTGGATGGGCTGGGAACAACACAACACTGTGATGCTGGAGGAAACGTAAGAAAATATAAGAAAAGAAACTAAAATGAAACAGTATAGAGGAAGGGAACTGCTGTTAGGAAAACCAACTAAAGGGAAAAAAGGGTGTATGTTGATTTTTGTATCCTGTCACTTTACTGTATTCATTGATCACTTCGTTTTTTTTTTCTTTCTTTCTGTGTGTGTGTGTGTGTGTGTGTGTTTTCAGTTTTCTATGAATATAATCATTTCATCTGCAAATAAAAATAATTTCACTTTTTTCCCTATTTGAATGCATTTTATTTTATTCCCTTGTCTGATTGCATTGGCTAGAACTTCTAGTAATATACTGAAAAGGAATGGAAAAAGTGAGCAGCTCTGTCTTATTCTAGTTTTTAGCAGAAACACTGAAAGTTTTTCCCCATTCAGTATGATGTTAGCTATAGGTTTTTCATATATGACTTTGATCAGGTTGAGAAATGTCCCTTCTATGTCAATTTTGCTGAGAGTCTTAATCATAAAATGATGTTGCATTTTTATCAAAAATCTATAGCATTCCTATATACCAACAATGGGCAGACTGAGGTAGAACTGAAGAAAGTAATCCCATATGCAATAGCCAGAAAAAGTGTAAGATACATAGGAGAGGAGTAAACCTAATGAAAGAAGTCAAAGACTTCTATAAGAAAAACTATTAAAAAAAACTGAAATAAAATTCATAATAACACAAAAAAGTGGAAAGGGAGCCCATGTTCCTGGATTGAAGGAAATAATATAATAAATTTTTTTTAAAAAGACTTATTTATTTAACTTTATTATTTATTCATTTATTTTTAATTTAACCAGAGAAAGACACACAGAGAGAGAAAGTGAGGAAGTAAGCCATCAGGTCCAGGAAGTAAGCCGTCAGGTCCCGGACTCAAACTGTGATAGGCTATGTGAGAGCATCCAGCGCCTTAATTACCATGCCACTCACTGGTCCCAATATAATCAAAATTTTAATCCTACTCAAATTAATCTACAAATTTAGTGCAATCCCAATCAAATTACCAGATATGTTCTTCATAGATTTAGAAAAAAAAATCACAGAATTTGTCTGGAATCATAAAAGACCCTGTGTTCCCAAACTGATACTGTACAAGAAGAGCAGAGTAGGTGGCATCTCACTCCCTGATCCCAAAATTATTACAAAGCTGTGGTAATCAAAATAGCATGATACTGGCATAAAAACAGGCATGTAGACCAATTGAACAGAATAGATACCCCAGAAATAAACCTAAAAACATACAAAAAAACTGATTTTTGACAAAAGGCACCAGACAATCCAGTGGGGGAAAGAAAATCCTTTTAGTAAGTGGTGCTGGAAAAACTAGATATCCACTTGCAGAAAGATGAAACCGAACCCCTATCTATCACCATTAACAAAAATCAACTCAAAATGTATCAAAGACCTAAATCTAAGGCATTAAACTACAAAACTACTGATGGATAACACAGGGGAACTTTGTGGAGACAGTGGAGTAGGCAAAGACTTCTTAAATAAGATCCCCAGAAGTCCAGACAATAATCCCAAAAATAGACGAGTGAGGTTACATCAAGTTAAAAAGCTTCTGCACAGTAAAATAAACAGTAATTAGAGTGAGTCAACAACCCTTGGAATGGGAGAACATATTTGCAAACTCATCCTCAGATGAGGAACTGACAACCAAAATATACAGGAAACTCAAGCATATAGATATAATTAATATATGTATATCATGTAATTAATATATATATGCACACACACACACATACACACACACACACACACATATATATATTTCAATTAAAACATAGGTAAATGAACTGAACAGAAAACTCTCTGAGGTATACATATGAACCACCAAAATGCATTTGAAAAAAATGTTCAACATCTCTCTTATCATAAGGGAAATGCAAATCAAAACCACAATGAGATACCACCTAAATGCAGTCAGAATTGCTAAGATTAAGGTAAAAATATTAAGAATGATAAGTGCTGGAGAGACTATGATGGGAAGGGAACGTTCCTACACTGTTGATGGGAATGTAAATTAGTACAGCCATTGTAAAGAACAATATGGATGTTTCTCAAAGACCTTCAAATAGAACTACCTTGTGATCCAGTAATTCCACTCCTGGATATCTACCCCAAGGACAGGAATGCACTCAGTCAGAAACACACTTGAAAATTCATGTTTATTAAGACATTGCTCACAGTTGTTAAGATGTGGAAACAATTAAACTGTTCTCAAACAGATGAATTGATTGAAAACGTGTGGCACATATTTTCTACTGTCTGCACTCGATGGCAGAAACTGAAAGACTGGAAAGTATAGAAGCATGAATAACAACTGGAGACAGTGTGGGAAGAGGGTGGGAAATAGGGGAGGGTTAAAAGGAGGGAATCAAGGGGAAAGAAGGAGAGCATTTAAAAGACACAAAAATGGAAAATTATCTGTTGATAATGTGTATAGTAATATCTTTGACTGAGCTAGTATACAGTGTACCTATGCTGGGGAAATTTATTTTGAGTGCTCTAATGATATACAATGATTGACTAAAAAATAATAAAAGAAGAAAGAAAAATGTGAATTAAAGTGAAGAATATGATCAGTAAGATGCTGGCACTAGGTTGTACAGGATGAGGATTGATTAAATTTATCAATGTGAATGTCATTGGTGATCTTGATACGATTTTTTTTCTGATGAAATGTGGGTGTTAAGACATAATTAGAATAGTTACAAATCAAATGGATGGGAGTGGAATTGGAGATCACACATACATAGACAACTCTTTTAAGAATTTTTGCCGTAATGAGGAGTTTGTGAAAGAGGACCCAAGGTCAACATAACATTTTTAAAACATCAATTTTACAAACTTTTTAAATATAACTTTTAAAAATACATAACATTAAACAACTCTTAGACTTGCTAGAATGAATCTAGACATGGAAAATTTTGTGATGCAGGTGAGACAGTGGACAGTGGTGCCCCAGGACCTTGGGAAAGCAAGAGGAAATGGCAGTGTTCACAGGTAGAAGAGCTGGATTGAGAAAGCCACACACAGACTTCAGCTCTGGCAATAACATGGGAGGCAGGTGATATGGACACATGTGGATGGGTTGGAAGCTGTACTGTAGGAGCACATGGAAATCCTTTTGGGATCCTTTCTATTTTCTAAATAAATTAAAAAAAAGAACAGTTGAAAGTAAGGAGGAAGGGGAAGATGTTTGGAGATTAAAGTATACATCAAAGAAGTTACTGGGTAACGTGGAAACGGCATGGATTAGGAATATGTAGTGGGATTGCCAAATGGCCCTACTGGCCTTTGAGGTCAGTGGCCATGAGTGTAAGGGGAGGATCATCAGCAGGTGTATTAAGCATGGTTAACATTTCCCAGGTGAACAGGATGAATGTAGAGGAGCAACTGGGCTGAATATATCTTTAAGAAAGAGTAGTCAGTGGGGCTAGCAGGTAGTATAGTGGTTATGGTGCTGAACTCCCACATGGCTGACCATGATTCAAGTTCCAGACCTGGTGACTTGAAATTCATGCCAGGCACAGGTGCATGCATGTCCAAAATCCAAAGAGGAGAATGAAGAAAAGGGAATTATGGCATGGTCATATCCCTGGTGTGGGTAATTTCTCACATCTATCTCTCTGTCTCTCCAGTGAGTGCATATGCCCTATGGCAAAAATCTCTAAAAAAAAAAAAAAAAGAAAGAAAGAGTAAAAGAGTAATCATTAATACAATGAAGACCTAGTTTCTATGTAAGGAAAACAGTGAGTAGGGGACTAAAGGCAGCAAACTTAAAGGACAGGAGGTAGCACTTGAAATTGAGGTCCAAGAAAAGATGTCATTATAGGGACCAGCTAATGGCTTAATGGTTATGTCGCTGAACTTCCAAGTAGTCAACCATGGTTCGAGTCCCACACCCAGGAGCTTAAAACTCACTCTAGGCATGTGTACGTGCATACCCAAAATCCCAAGAGGAGAATGGAGAAGAAGGGATTGTGGCATGGCTATCCCCCTCCACCCTGGGTAGGGGGTGATTTCTTTAAAAAAATTAATATTACATTTAATCACATATGCCTTTACAGAGTATAACATCTCTTTTTTTTCCAGCACAATTACCATGCATATCAGTCAAAACAAAGACATTACTATCTACATCATCTTTTTAAAAGAGTATTATTATTATTTATTCTCATTTTTTTTTGAAACATCAGTCACTATACACTACCTGACCTGCAAAGAGAATCCACCCGACATGAAACACTTCTCAGACCCATCCAGCCGAGAACAATACACACACCATCAATAGGTGACAAACCATCCCTGGGTCCCACAGCTGTCATGCCTCTCTGTTGGTCTTCAGGCCATTCTTCTCTATACTCTTCCCTACTTCCCCCAAGTTCCACACTGTCTTCAGCATCCATAACTACTTTTGCTGGTTTTATGCCCTGCAATATTTCAATCTCTACCATAGAGAATGGATAGTAGGTATATATTAAGTGGATACATACAATATTTTTTGTTCATAGCCTGGCTTGCTTCACTCAGCAATAAATCTTCCATATTTGACCACTTTCTATCAAATGCCAGGGTCTTGTTTCTTTATGGGTGAATAGTATTCCCTAGAGTATATTGGAAACAACCCAAATATCCACAAATGAATGGATTGAGAAAGTGTGACATGTATACTCTATGGGGGAGTGATTTCTCACTTTCTGTCTCTCTCTGTCTCGTCAGAAAACACACACATGTATAGCAAAAATCTCTCTAAAAAAAAAGTCATTATTGTTAGATATGGTTAAGGATATGACCTTGAGAGAGAGTGACCTAGATAAGATGACTATAGCAAAAAAAGTCAAGGAACTGGAACTCATTGCATTGGAAATATATGATATCGAAATAATTGGGAATTAGTCCGGTACCCTCATTTCATTATTGGGTAAGATGACTGAATATTTTAAGGGTGCCGAGATGTTTAAATGTAAATGAATTGACAATTTTCGAAGGTTTTTTTTTTGGGAACTTAAAAGCATAAATGAAGAATTCTTTCATGAAAATACAATTGCTAAGAATCCTGCATATTTTTTATTCAAAAATGAATATTGATAATGTGTATTATATCTTTAACTGGACTGGTGGGAAACGTGTCCATGTTGGGTAAATTGATTTTATAAGTAGTAGTGATGAATAGTGATTGAATGCATAAAATAAGTTAAAATAATAATAAAATTTAAAAACTTGAGTATTGAAATTTATAGAAAATTTAAAAAATATGTATATATATACATACTATAAATTGCAATATCCTATAAATTATAATGAAATCAAAGAAACAATAAAAATTAAAGTAATGTAATAATGACTCACAAATTAACAGAAAGACCAATTTAATAAACAATTCAGAAATAGACAACTATATACTGGATTTATTGTGTCAAAACCAGTGTCACAAATAGAAGTCTTGAAAAAGTCTTCTTTAACAACTGAATCTAGGACAATTAACTATTTGAAATAAAAATAAACTTCATAACTTACCTCAAAGTGAAGTTTAAAAAAGAGTTATGTGGAAAAAAAAATAGAAGATAACTGGAGAGAATTACTTTTTATATTTTAATATAGCAGAGAGACTTTTTCAGCGACCTGATAGAATTGACATTTTGAAAAGGTTACTTTGGCTATTGTGTGAAGAATGATTGGGAAGCCTAAGAAGGGATTAGAGAGACAAGTTGGAAGGTACCGTGAGGTGCAGGTGAGGAATGATGGCTACGTTTCTGGAGGTCACTGCTTCTGATGCAGAGAACATGCACATATTTGAGATGTGAGTCAGTCAATTATATCTCAGCTCCAATTACCAATTCCATATAGAAATCACTTCTCGAGGGTTGAGAAACCATTCTTAAACTTATTTCAGTTTTCTTTTTAGTCTATGGTTATTTACTTCTGCTATATCAAAGCTTATTTTGGGTTGTTTATTTATTTACTTATTTTTGTCAACTTGGGTTTGCTTATTTTGGGTTATTTATTTACTTATTTTTGTCAACTTGGGTAGGGAATGCCTCATCTTTCTTTCTCTTTCTTTTTCTTTCTTTCTCTTTCTTTCTCTTTCTTTCTCTTTCTCTCTCTTTCTTTCTTTCTTTCTTTCTTTTCTTTCTTATTTTTGCTATAGAGCATGTGCAGTTGCCAGAGAGATAGAGAGACAGAAAATGAGAAATCACTCCTGGAGGGATGGCCACACCACAATCTCTTCATTCTCCTCCCAGGATTTTGACCACATATACATAGGCACTCAGCAGGAGTTTCAAGTTGCTGGGTCTGAGACTTAAACTGTGGCTGGTCATGTGGGAGCCAGCGACATAACCATTATGTTGTCTGCTGGTTCCAGGAATTCCTTATCTTTTTAAATCACCCTTCCCAATAAATAAAGACCTATAGAATATAGTAAAAATAGCAGAGTCCTGTGTATTCCTCACCTACCTCTCCCCAAAATTAACTTTTTAAAAATAACTGTAGTGAAATGTTAAGATGAGGAAACTTGTTGTTTCCATACTCTTAACTAGTTTAGAGATTGTTGAGACTCTATCACTTTTACTAGCACATTTGTGTATCTTGGTGTAGCTGTGTATACTTCTAGATAATTTTATACCATGTGATCACCATTGCAATCAAACAGAGAACCATGCTGCCCACAAAGGAGCTCCCTGTGCTCTTCCTTTTATAACCACCCTCTCCCATGGTGTCTCTTCCATCTACTCCCATCTATGTAATTGTGACTTTTTAATTTTTTGTACAGTTTTATTGAGATTTAAGTCATGCGACACATAATTCATCTATTTGAATGTAAAATTCAATAGTCTTTGATCTATCACCTAATTCTTTGGTAATTGTGGATAGTACATATTTCTTAAAATTTGCACTTTTAACCTTTTTTTTTAAAGATGTTTTATCATATAGCACATGCCCTCTCTGGAGAGAGAGAGACAGACAGAGAGAGAGATAGAAAGAAGGTTAGAAATCATCCCCCAGAAGAATGGCCATGCCACACTCTTTTCTCCTTCATTCTCCTCTTGTGATTTTGGGCATGCACACACACATTTCCATCATGATTTTTAAACTGCGGGGTCTGGGACTTGAACTGCAGTTGGTCATGTGGTGATCCAGTGCCTTAATGACCACATCAAATACTAAGCCCCACCTTTAGCTACTTTGAAGTGAATAACTCAGTGACATTATTATATTCACAATATTGTACAACCATCATTATATGGATTTCCACAATTTTTTCACTCCTTAAATGGAAACCGTACCTGCTGTATGTTCACTCCTCAATTTCCCTTCCCTTCAAGCCAGGCCAACCTCTAACCTACTTTTTATCATTTTGAATTTTCCTCTTTTATGTCCTTGTGTAAATAAAAATATGTACTATTTGACCTTTAACCCGACTTATTTCACTTAACACTTTTTCAAGGTTTATCCATGTTATAATATTTACATGTGATTTCTTTCTATTCATAACTAAATAATATTCCTCTGAATGTATATGTCAAATTTTGTTTAATGCTATATAAATAGCATCACACAATACATAGACTCTAGAAGTTGACTTTTTGTGTAATGTCCCTGAGATTGGTTAATTTACCAATTCTCTCCCTTCTAATTTTGGCACTTAATGTTTGTGTCTTTATATACAAGACCATGTTATTTTCCCTTTAAAGCACTGTTTTACTCATATCATTATTTCTGGATAGTCTGAAATTTTTATTTTATTTTCCTCTTGTACCCAACAATGTTTAAGGAAGAAGTATTCGGGTTTCCTACTTGGGGGCTTTCTTTGAATTTCTAATTCTATGGTCATGTACTCGTGGAATGCAGGTACTATTCTTCCTATTCTGGATATTGAAGTTTTCTTCGTGGCTTAATATATGGCCAATTTTGTGAAGGTTTTATGAGCATTCAAAAGAAAAGTCATGTTCTCTTCTTTTACGACAGTACAATTTATATACACTGTATCTAACTCATCAGTTATTTATGTTATCTGGGGCTTGATGCCTTCTCTATTTTATTTTTCAATTGATCTGCCATGGATAGAATGAAGCAGGTCTTTTTCTACCCCTATTTCCATGTTACCTTTGCTTTATTGTCTTTTACTTTGAATATTTCTTAAGCAACTTCTCAAAAACAGTTACCAATTTTCCCCTTATTGGTGATTAGAGCTTTCAACTGGCTCTCCTAAAGATAATTCCTTTGTATTTTAAGTCTAGTACCTTTACTGGGGTGGATTTCAATATTGATAATTTTGTGACAACGTTTCTTAAACAAAATTTGCCTCCTATTTTACATATTCAGATTTTTTATTTCTGGGAACATTTCATAAGTTGTAATTTTAGGTACTCTTTATATTTATTATCTTGATGTTCTTGGAGAAGCTCATTTACACTCATGTTGGATTATTGCATCAGGCCCTTCTCACTTAATGTTTTGTGGAAATCACTTTAAGTTAACTAATATAACTTCTTTGTTTTAAAAAGTAGAAGCACTTTTGTTATGATATGGGTATAGTATTTATTTATACATTGACCTCATTTTATATCCTGTTCTTGAATGTCTAATTTTTAAAAATCAGGTTTATTAAGTATATTTTATGTACTCGAAAATTCACTCTTTGGGGAAATCACTCTACTGAATTTGACAAATGTATAATCAAGTAATCACACCACTAACTAGGCAAAGAATACTTCCGTTACTCCCAAAGCCTGTCACACCCACTCTCCTTCTGAGCCCATGGAAACCCTTATTCTGTTTTTGCTCCGATAATGTCACCTTTTATGGGATGTCATGTAAATGGGGTGATACATACTAATTGAATCCAGCTTCTATCTCTTGGCAAACTTCTGGTTTTGGCTCTTAAGAATAAAGTTCCTGTAAGCATTCATGCTGAGCATTGTGTGAACACGTTTTCATTCTCTTGGGTAATTCTTAGGGGTGAGATTATCAGGTGGTATGACACAAGTCTGTGTGACAATATAAGAAATTCCCAGACTGTTTTACAAAGTAGCTACACTATTTCACTGTCTCATCAGCACAGGATGAAAGTTTCTATGTCTCTAAAATTTCACCAGCATTGGTTTTCATCAGTCCTTTTAAAATTTGTGTAGCTGTTCTAGTAAGTGTGCAGCAGTACTCACTGCGGTTCGCTGCATTTCCCCAGTGGCTAACGGTGTCCACCATCATTTCATGTCCTGATTTCCATTTGCGTGTCTTCTTTGGTGGAGCATTTGTTCAAATCCTTCTGCTATTAAAAAGTAAAAGTTCATTTTCTTATAACTGAGTTGTAAAAGTTCCTTATATGTTGTGAATATTGACCTTTTATTTGTGATCTGCAAAATTTTTTCATGTTCTGGGGTTTGAATATTAAATGAGCAGTATCTTTCACACGGCTAAACATATAATTCTGATGATGCCTGTTTTGTCAATATTTTCTTTTGTGCTTCAAGATGTTTGTGTCCAACTAAAGAACCTCAATGTAATAGAGATTTTTTTTCACATGTCTTCTTCTAGAAATTCATTACTTTTGGCTTTCAAAGCTTGTTAGCTGACTGTCCTAGCATCATTATTTTCACTAGATAGCTTTTATCCCCGTATCAAGAATCAACAGCCCAGGGCCACCAGGAGGCATAGTGGTGAAGGTGCTGGCTTTCCACATGGCTGACGACGGTTCGAGTTCCAGACCTGATAGCTTGAGAATCATGCCAGGCACATGTGTGTGTGCATGCCCAAAATCCCAGGAAGAGAAAGAGGAGGAGGGACTGTATCATGACCACCTCGCTGAGGGGGTGATCTCTCTCTCTCTCTCACACACTCTCTCTCTCTGGAGAGCTCACATGCCCTGTGGGAAAAACTAAAAAAGAAAAGAAAGGGGGTGGACTTCTGATGAAGATGCTGTGAAGATTGTTGAAACATAAATGAAAGATTTAGTTTGTTACTCGCAGTTAGCTGATAAAGCAGAGACAGGTTCTAAAAGGATTGACTTCAATTTTGGAAGAAGTTCCGTGAGGAAGATGCTATCAAACAGCACGGCATGGTACAGAGAAATCATTCATGAAAGAAGGGGCCCATCTGCACAGCAAGCGTTACTGGTGCTTCATTTCCAAAACCTGCCACCGCCGCCCCCTGCACAAGCCGCACCCTGGTCAGGCAGCAGCCACGAGCACTGAGGTGAGACCCTTCGACAGCAACGAGATTATGACTCGCTAAAGGCTCAGATGGTTGTTAGCATTTTTAACAATATTTTCCTTTATGAGAGAGACAGAAGAAGAGAGGGAAAGA
>NW_006159614.1:1523564-1580327 GCF_000334495.1 Tupaia belangeri chinensis | reverse complement strand
GAAGGAAGAGAGATGGGACAGGGTCTCACTGTGTGACGATCCTTCAGTCCCAGCCTCCTGAGGAGCTGGAATTGCAGGTGCATGCAGGATGTCCGATGTTTTCAGCTTGGCCCTGAAAGTGAACTTGGGCCTCCCAAGCAGCTTCCTGCCTTCCAGGTCATGCTACTAACTGTGCATCACTGTAGCTGGGCCAGTAATATTTTTTAAGGTTTTTGACAGAGGATGTGTGTGCTTGCCAGAGAGAAAGACACGCATACAGAGGGAGAGAAAGAGGGGAAGAGAGAAAGCGTTTTCCATGGAGGATAGTCATGCCACAATCTTCTCTCTTCCACTTTTCTTCTCCTTTCAGGAGTTTGAGCACATGCATACACACATGCCCAGGGTGATTCTTAAGCCACCAGGTCCAAGACAAAACTGTGCAGTTACCACATGGGCTCCAGCCTGCCTAAACTGCCATATCACTGGCTGGTCCTGAATATTATAAAATTAAGGTATATGTATTTTTAAGACAATGTTATCGTACATTTAATAGACTACAGTATAGTGTAAACATAAGTTTCAAATGCACAGGGAAACTACAAAGTTTCCTTTGTAGGAAACTTGTGACTCACTTTATTGAGATACTATCTTTTCCATGGTGGTCTGGGATTAAACCTGCAATCTCTCCAAGGTATTCCTGTATTAAAATTTTAGCCGACTTACTTTTAGCCCTTTTATGGTAACCCTCTTACTGTTCTCTTCCACAAAAGTCAATCTACCCAATTTTGTTTCTCTCAGAAGTGGTATCTCCCTTTTGGGTCATTCAGAGTACTCTGATGAATTCAAAAACAAGTTAGGATTGTTTAGTTTTTCTAGGTTTTTTCCCTTGTTAGTGTAGAATACATGCCTTTTTCAAATTTCTTAATTCCTAGTGGAAGTAAATTCATTTCTACTGTTTTGTCACTATACATAATTCTCCAAAAATCATATATTTACATATGTTCACATGTACTGAGGACTTTTTTCAATGGGAAATACTATTAACAATGGGAATTCAGTGTTAAATTGTATGTTTACATTTTTTTAACTTTTTGCCATGGGATGCGTGCAGTTGCCATAGAGAGACAGGGAGAGAAAAAGTGAGCACTCACTCCCCTCCCCAGGACAGACAGCTACTTTGCAATTCCTTAACCTCCAGTCTCCTCTTGAGGTTTTGGGCATGGATGCATGTCTTGTGTGATTGTCAAGCCATCAAGTCTGGGGCACAAGCCACAGACAACCAGGTGGGAATCCAGCACCTTAACCACCATGCCACCTGCTGGAGCTGTTACATTTTAAATTTTAATTGTTCTTGCAGATTTCTTCCCATATTCTAGAAAGACAGTAACAATTCACATCTACACTTCCTATCTCTGTCGGCAATGAAAACAATAAATATTGTTCTTTAATGTTCGCTAGACTTAGTGATATAAAATTAAATTTTTGACTACCTTAAGGTAAATTCTCTGATTACTATTGATTTTGTTTTTCAAGTTTTCAATTCTATATATTGCCATCTCCTATTTTTCCCAATTTTTAATAAAATTGTTCATATTTTTCTTGTATTTAAAAAAAATCCCTGTGTATTACAAATATAAACATTTCATTTGTCATATACTTTATGTTTTCAAACCAATAACTTGCATGTTGATTTTTTATTTTATATTTTGTATTAAAAGCTTACATATTTATATATTTAAATATGTGTTTCTTAGCAGATTTGGGATTTATTGTCTTAGTCTTCTTCCTTAGATTTTAAACGTGGACTACCCTAAATTTTCTGCTATGAATTTTACTATTTCAATAACAAAATAAGTGTATGATTTATTTGTCATGAATTAATTTTGTGTATGCTATGAGAAAAATGTCATCCTATCTTTTCCTTGATTCATAGATGTTGTCAATGTATTCTATTTTGGATAAATAATCTTTTTAGAATTAAAGATATCTAAATTAAAACACCTAATTGCCACATATTCATTTTTTTTAATCTTGGATCTATATTTGGGTTTCTTTATTTGGTTCTAAATTTGCTTTTTCTCATTCATTTTTACCCCAATTATATCACAATGGATTTTTAGTTATTTGATATTTAATGAGGATATTTCTATACCACCTTTATTCTTTTTTTCATTATTTTCTTGGTTATTCTTTGACATTTATTACTTAATATTAATTGTAAGGCAATTTTAAACACTATCAAGTTAGATCATTTTAATTTTTATCATATTTTAGTTTTATCAAATTTTCCACAATGAGCATGTCTTTGCTATTTTTAACTAGAAAAAAAAAATACATGCTATTGAAAAAAAGGGGGAATATTGAGGATGAGGTCTCCTGTGTCTACTCTGTTCTGTGCGATAGCTGGATTAGATAATACGCTGAAGGGTACCAGATTTCAGGAAGTTGAGGAGAGATAAAAGATTATGCCATCCTTGCTTCTGGGAGTTCTATGAACATGAATTTGTGTGCTTAAGTGACAAGTAATGCCAGATACCCCATGGAATATTTTTGCAGCATAATGAAGAATTTTGTTTCATCTGAGGACTCTTTGCATTGTGGTTTGATGGTGCAGTGGAACTAGAGCATGGCCTTAAGGTCTTGCATCCAGGGTTAGATTTCCTGAACACTGGTTTCCCTCCTGATGACCGAAGTAGAGGAGAAAAAAACCTGAAGGTGTGGCTTGCCCAACGTGGTGAGAAATGCAGATAATTTTGTTAAAAGAAAAGATGTATGTACAGCTTCATTTCACTCAACACTTCTCAAATTTTTTTTGAGAGGTTTTTGCTATAAGGCGTGTGCACTTGCCAGAAAGACAGAGAGAGAGAGACAGAGACAGAAAGTGAGAAGTCACCCCCTCGGGGGGGATGGCCATGCCGCAATCCCTTCTCCTCCATTCTCCTCTCGGGATCTTGGCATGCACGTACACAGGCCCAGTGTGAGTTTAAGCCACTGGGTCTGGGACTCAAACCACGATCAACTACATGGGAGTCCAGTGACATAGCCATTACACCAACTGCTGGTCCCAACACTTCTCAAATTTAACTTAACATCACAAAAATGCAAAGTTATCTGCTGATGATAATGTACATGGTAATGTCTTTGACTTCGCTAATATGTACCATATTCATGCTGGGAAAAACCATGTTGTATACTGTAGAGATGTACAATGATTAAAAAATAAAAAAGTTTAAAAAATTTTACTTAACATGGAATATTTTTCTGTGAAACATAGTTTTAATGGAACTCACAGAACATACTTCTATGGAATAGATTGGTCTGGAGAGAGAGCGAGAAAGAAAGAGAGAACCACCTCAATCTAATGGAGGGAAGGGCCACTGGAGTCGCTGTTTCTATGGATTATTTCTGGCCAATGTAGGAAAATTAAAAAAAAAAATCTTAGAAACCTGAAGTCTATCTGAAATTTTGGTAAATTCCCATGTTTGGCTATAGATTATACATGGGTTCCTGGAAGAAGAAACAAGGTCTAGAAGTGGTTTGTCTCACGAAGACTCTCGCTGCCGTTTCTCATAATGTCCTGATTAAGTCATCATTCGTTGTCATTTCTGTCTTGAGTATTATTTTTCTTTGGGGCTGACAGTCGGTGTTTGGATCACTTAAAAACAAATCTCTTCCATGCTCTTCACTCTTGTCAAGTCTTATACCTTTCTGGAAAGATGCTCAGCCTTCTCTGAAAAAGAAAATGCTGTGTGTCTCATCTTCCCGAGAAGATTCCTAGTTAACCGTTTCCAGCAGCGGTGGGAGTGCGCGTTGAGGTACTAAGCTGTAACTACTTGGTTTACTCTGTGTAACATCAACCACCCTCGGATACGCGCTGAGGAAATCCAAGCATTTGTATGACTAGTTCATTCTTGTACTTTTTAAAAGTGCATATAGATTGTGTTTGCAAATACTATATATACATGCACACATGTAGATCCATGACTCCGCATTCATTCTAGTTTTTTACATGTATTCCCGAGAGCTAAGACAAGGCAGGTGTGATGTGTAACAGCTGTGAGGGGGATAATTCACTGGGTGTGAACGTGGGGGAGCGGGTATGTCCCTGGTGTGTTGAAGGGGCTTCATCACCAAGACTCTGAGATCTTCTCCACCTTAACACTTATTTCCTCAGGGAGAAAAGCATGGTTTTGCACATAAAGTAGCCTACACATACAAGAAATTAAGGCTTGGAAAACTGGGACTGGATCTCTGGCATTTTATTATTTGTGGTTCGTGGTTTTTTAACCAAAACACACCTTTTCATTTAGTATCTTTCTTTGTGCCTAGTATTCCTGGAAGGTTAAATGAGGGAATGCTATTGTTACAGATTTGGATGGAGTGGGAAGAGGGCTAGTGAGTAGTCTCCCGCATCTGCAAGGAGCTGGCATTGCCTCTGTCCAGATCACCTGGCCACTTTCTGCCTGAGCACATGGTGGGCAGAAGCACCATCTCAAGTGGCATTATTCACAATTGCTAAGACATGGAACCCACGCAAGTGTCCATGAACAGATGAACGAACTGAAAAAGTGTGGCACACATACACTGTGGAATATTACTTACCCATAAGAAAAACCATGGGACCCTGGCATCTCATAGAAAGTGGATGAATATGGAAAATTGACTAGTCAAAAAAGCAAGTCAGCTATGAAAGAGAGGCATTGCATGTATGTCACCACTCAATATATACCAACGTCTGCAATCTAAGGGAGAAACTTAGGATGTATAAAGGCAGGGAGGGCAACTGTGGGTACTAGAGACAGCGTGGGAGGAGGGCGGGAGGTGGGGTAAGAGGGAGGGAGTCAATGGGGAAAGAAAGAAACAAAACATTTAAGGGACACAAAATGAAAAATTATCTATTGGTGTTAATACGTATGGTAATATCGTTGATTGATGGGAAAATTCATTTGGTATGCTGTAATGATACACAATGATCGAATGTAAAAAAATTATAAAACAATAATAATTTTTAAAAAAGAGCTCAAGAAAGCCCAGCGGAAAGCATCCCTAGAGGGCAGTTCCCGTATGGGGGGCTCTCACGCCCAGCGTGAGGTTAGGACAGCGCTGCTTATCGGCCACCTTCCATTTCCCAGCGTGCTTTCTGATGACTGTAAAGCTGACTTTGTTCTTCAGGGCTTGGCCTAAATATTGCCTCCTCCATGCAGTCTTTCTTGATGGCTCCTGTGTTGGTTTGCCCTATTATTTCTGCTACACCAGGTTTTTAAGTAATTTATTTTTGGAGGTTTACTTGTGTTCTCTCTCTTACCAGGCTGTAAAATCCATGTCTTTGTTGTTGTTGTTGTCACCTAAGCAGTCAGAGGATTTTATGAATAAATGTTTTATGGATAAATAACTATAAAAAATGTCATTGGAAATTCAATATATACTTCCAAGAAGAAAAACTAGAATTACTATTGAATGTGTATAACATGATATAATGTTCAATGTCTAATAAGATGAATATGTCTATAACCTTGATTTGATTATCACACACTGTATGTAAGCTTTGACAAACCATGCTGTACCCCACAAAGAAGTACAGAGATTGTTTATAAACAAGAAATCACAACAAAACAATTATGGGTAGTCACTTGACAGAACATATATTATCTGGTAAAACGCCAAATAGACTCTAGCTAAATCACATATAAAATTTTTTATTGTTTTTAGAAATTGAGAATAATACCTAGTAGAAGTAGGAAAAAAAAAGGAAAAAAAAATTTAAAAATGCTAAGGAGAAGAAACACATGTATTCAAAATTACACTAAAAACCTGAAGATCGAAAAAGAAATAAGCTTGCTGCCCAAGATAGGGGGGGTCGTAGTCTAGCGAACAACACAATACTGATAAATGATGATAAATGTACATCTTAACTTTTTTTAGTTAGAGAGATTGAGAAAAGAGGGAGAGGGAAAGAGAGAGGCAAGTATTATGAGGGGGTCTTGCTGTTGCAATCCTCCTGCCTCAGCCTTCTGGTCAGTCAGGACTTAGAACCGCACACATACCACTGTGCCTGGCCTGTTAGTTAGGTCCAAAATTTGAACTCGGGTCTCCTACGAGACCCCAGCCTTTGCAAGAGCACTCAACCACTCGTGCCATCACAACTAGCTTTTTTCCTGCCTTCTCTGTCATGGCTACTACTTTATAGACTAAAAATTCTATAATATGAATTTGAAAGAACAGAAGTTCAAGCTTAGTACACAGACCCTGACATAATACCAACTTTCTCTACCCATATTAACTTCCCTTCGATATACATATTTTAAGAAGACTAAAAAAGAAATCTAGGGAACATCCACTTCTAAGGAAATGGGATAGAAATGCTTTCCTGTCCCTTCCATTCAGCGGAGCTAAACATGTTGGCGCTGTATGTGAAACAGGCCTCAAAGTAGTCTGATATGCTGAACGGAAGAAAGAATTGCTAGGACTTCAACCCAAGAAACACCTGATGATGAGTTCTCTGGGTGTTCTTGCCGACTCGCCCATCCTGGAGTTCAAGCAGGAGCTTGGAAATTGGCATAGACAAAAAGAAACAATTCGCAACAAAAGCCGCTGTCCCTTGCCAAAGAACAAGGAAAGAAACAGCATAACAAGAAAGAAATTTCAGACAGCACTTACTGTCCTCTGGCCAAATACCACAGAAATAGCTGACTTCCTCACTACCCAAGCCAGCAAAGGCACAGTCAAAGTAATTGTTACCAAGTGGGGGACGTGGTAGTCTAAGCAAAGGTGACCTGTCAAGTGCAAACGTCATGACAAACCTTTTTTGGAGAGGCTCACCTTCAAAACTACTGTTCTGAGGAACATTTGCTTAGGAGGCTGTTGTGGTCTGGCGTCAAATCTATCTCCCTTCTCCCTGGGTTTGGACACACAGCAGTCATCACTTCCTATGGAGACAACCTGGATTATGCGGGTAAAGAGTGGGTCGAGAAGATGCTGCAGGTGTTCACAGTTGAAGGTAGTAATGCCTAATTGGCTTAAAAACATTCAGAAGTGAGGGAGAAGCCCATTAAAAATACATTTCAAGTAATAAAGTATGATCCTCAAACTTAGCAAACTTGCAAACTTACAATGTTTCTATATTCCTAGAACTTTGATTATAGATCAGCACACTGGAGCAGGTGGCCAATGAAGATATCAGTTCTAGCTCTTAATTCAAATGAGTTTCCCTCTTTCGATGCCTGCTGACTCACTTAGGGTTACTACTCTAACTGGCAATATTCCAAGAAGACAGAAAACATTCACTTTCTTCTATGCCTAATTTTTGGATCTGAATGCATCCTCAAACAGGAAGCATTATTGTTGCATATGGTCACACTTAAGCTCCATTCATAGTTTCTAAAATGGAGAAAGATAAAATATTTTGGAAGTACTCATGAGAGGTTATGTTAATTTTTTTAACATAACATCCTCATGTTTCATCCTCAATATAGTTCCATGCACCGGCAGAAGAGAAACTGAAGTGTGTTGAGTACAATCTCACCTCCATAAGACACTGAATGATATTTGCACATTTTAGGTTTCTATTTTGGGGGAAACCTCTAAAGGAAAACATTCTGATGTTACATCTGAATATAGCTACACAGCAACATGGCATTTAATATTTGCTCATAAAAACAAATTTTATCTCACATTTTGGATCACGAAATTGCCTCAATTTTCCATCTTTTAAGGTAAAAACTACTCAGAGCTTGATGAGAATGAACAAAGTCTGTCTTTACACATTGAATCTTGGCCATATTTTATGTTCCCATTTCCTAATCTTTATTGGGTTCTGAGAAAACACATAAATATACATAAAGGAAAATTGGAAATAGATTGGGAGACAAAGATTAAAAAGTTGAAGAGGACAGAAAGACTGAATATACAAACGGACAATGGCTGTATCTATATAAAATCAGACAGAATTCAGAACTAAAGCCTGCAGCAACCTGCTAGGGAAACCAGCACCCTTTTCTGCAAAGAACAGACCCTTCAGATCAGAGCAATGAGAAGCCAGGTTATGATCTCTAGCAAAAATCTAACAGCATAGACAATATCTTCTGTAACAATTAACCCCGAATGGCCAGAACTTAATTAATAACTGACCACTTTCTTAATTGTTGTCCTTGCTTCCAACCTATAACCAAAGTAAAATATACACCCCTAACTGATAACATAGGGTTATTGCTTCCAGTTAGTTCACCTCCAGTCCCCCCTCTCAACAGCCTTTAGTCAGAGCACACTCAGAGACCTCCTATGTCTCACTATAAGGCTTTTCCTTTTTCCTGCCTTCCAGTCTCTGCCCCAAGAGAGACTCCCTTGGTATAGCAAACTCTGAATATAGAGCCTTTGCTTGTCTCATTTGGTTGGTTTCATTTCTTCACACAAGAGAAATAAATAAAAGGAAGAAAAACATTTAAATTAAAAAAAGGCTTACAAAAAACACAACAGTGACACAAAAGGAAATCACTGTCTTATCATTCTACATACCACGATTATTCCTGCACATCCAACCTCTCAAAAATAAGGGCATAGATGGGAAGTTCCCAAGTCCAGTTCATTTTTGCTGTATCCTCTACCCAGTTTTTTCATAATTTACTTCACTAAATCTTAAGAAGAAACAGAATATACTCAGTCCCAGAGTTAATTGTTTGTCTCTAGAAGTTCAGGCTAAGGGCACCCACAGTTTGAACAACAAACTGAGTAAATTTTGGCATTGTAGTGTAATCCTTTAACCAAATCTTTTGGTTAAATTGACTATTAGCATTCTTTTAAATAAATAGTGTCTGTTGCTATTTTAACTTCCTATCAGACCTTTGGATAAGAAGATAAGGAGAGATCTCTATAATTCAGACTCCCATCTATATCCTTGGCTTCTGGTGAATATGAAATCTTATCTGAGGTTAACAGCATGACACAAATTACATTTAAATGGAAAATTTGTTTTCTCTCAATAGAGAAGTGCAGAGGAGATCATTTCTAAGTGGAGATTTTAGATGAGGTCTATTTGGCAGTCGAATACCTATTTGACTGAGAACACCTGACTGAGAAGACACCGCTATTTGATATCAGGATGCATCACAAAGAATGCCTTTTTGAAATAAACAACCTTTTCCCCAATTTTGCTACGAGGATCGTGGTGGATTCTTTGAGATACATAGGATGTAGTTATAGCACAGGGAATATGAGATGAAGGTCAGTGTGACCTATTTTAATGAATAGTATTTCGGCGCTAGGAAACAAACATGCCCGAGAAAGCTAAAGTCTGATAAACTCAAGATAAACTACTCCATGTGTCTAATCTTAGGAACAAGTAAAAGAGATCCAGAAAGGAAAGATGAATCATAGCCAACGTCACAAAGAGGTAGTTTCAGAGACAGGGCCTTGAACTTCTGGCCTCTGTGCCATGACTCTATAAGGAGGAGGGAGCTGCTCTAGGTTCTAGCAGACCTTCAGGAGAGGGGAGGAACAGGGCGTGCAGTTCATGATGGGGCAGGCTTGTGAGGCTTCTGGGCTGCAGGAGGCTGAAAGAAGCCCATGCAGGTGGGATGCTGTAATCAGACACACAGGAACCTAGAACATGCAAACTCAGATCCAAAATTAGGGTCTAGGATTGTGACGCAGTTAATATGCATGGACATACTCTACTGTTAGAATGTTGGTTACTGTCAAAGAAAAGTGGAACACAGGTCTCAGAGTCAGGTCTACTTTTCAAGGGTGAAAAATCCTTGCTCAGAAGGTTGATGGTTGACCTGACGGAAAGAGTCCTGGTGCTAAAGTACAATAATTTTACTATGGGGTAAGGTGATAGTCAATAAAAACAGGGGCTTAATGTCCAAAACCAGAGAAGATTTGGTGTGGGCTTCAAGAATCAGGCAGAAATTCTATTGTTTGTTAGGTGTCATTCAGAGAAGCTCTAGCAGTGAGGCGGCAGAGTGTTGTACTGAGTCGTCTCTCTGACTCTTGACTCCTTAATAAGAGCCAACTGGTCTCATCCAGAGTCTCGTATCAGATCATGCTAGAATAAGGAACAAATGGCTCTAACTATTGCAAGGGAAAAAGTGGCTGAGACTGGAATCCGGAGAAACAGGCATCATGTCTCCTTCCTAAGCTTATTTGCTTTTTATCTATTCTGTGTTGCATCTCTGACTCTTGAAAAATGAATGAAAGCCATTCGAGTCAGTGTTGACTGTTCCATTGCTAAGAACCTTATGCATGGGATGGTAAATTCCAGGAAACACCAAGAAACCTATTGAGTCACTTGTTTCTTAACCAAGTATTTATTTAGTGTCTGTTCTGCTCGGTGCTCATTGCCAGGGCTGTGATCACACCTAGATTCCAGTTGAGTAACAGACATTTCAATCAACAGCTACTTCATGCTCGCTCAGTGTACTTCAGTAGTTGAGACAGAACAGTTTCCTACAACCTGCTCATTGCTTCTGTACATTCACCTCTGGACACTCAAAATAAAATTTTCTATCCTAAAAGTGGAATGTAGTTTTTGGGGTATTCAAATACTCACTAGATATCTGGCAGTTACTACAGAGCTTTCCAAGTACCTGCCCCCTTTGAGATCCAACTTCTTCATCAGAGTTCTACTACCAACTTTTAAGCATCCAGGTAACTGTAGCTGCTAATTCTCCTTGGAACAGCTTCCCCCACTGGCTAAGAAGAACAAGTCAGAAATCTTTCTCTGGACAATACAAGAAATGTGACTAATCACTACTGACTGTGACCTGATCACCTTCCCATTTTCTGCTTTTCCAGTCTTTCTGTTCCATAGATGATGAAAATTAAGGACTGAGAAGGCAACTAAGTTGTCCAATTAGGAGCATTCTCTATCTTGTCACAGAGCTTGGAATGGGAAAAGCTGGGTTTGAACACAGGAAGTATGGCTTCCAAGACCAGATCCTTGACCATAAGGAACTTAAATTTAACTCTTTTTCAACTTCAACTAACTTTAATTTACTCACCTAAGCAGTCATACAAATTCAAATTTTTGAGTTTTATTTTAATATTTATTTATTATTCTAATTATTTACTTTCTTAAGGTTTTTGCCATAGGGTATGTGCACTCACCAGAGAGAGGAAAAGTGAGAAGCCACTCTCCAGGGGGGAATGGACATACTATAATATCTTCTCCATTCTCCTCCTGGAATTTGGGGCATGTATGCCCACACATATTCCTGGTATGATTTTCAAGGCACCAGGTTCAGGACTTGAACTATGGTCAGTCATGTGGCAGTCTAGCTCCTTAAGCACCATGCCATCTGCTGGCTCTCAAAATATTTTTAATCACAGAAAGATTAAGTGACTTGTCCAGTCTCATAAGGCCATTAATGTGTAGATTTGGGATTTAAGTTTAGGACTGCCTCTCTTTTGTTTACATGGAAGTTATTTGTGTGAGATCACTTCTTTCCTGCAGACTTTAGTTTCTTAATTTAAGTTATTTGAAGATAACATATCATTCAATTTATAAATCCATTGCTCTAGTATGATTTTTATGCATAGTAAACATTTATAGAAAACCTTATTTTAAAATAGAAGAAATGACCAAAGCTGGAAAAATTTAAACAATAAGAAAAATAATATTAGATTATATGCCAAAGCCCCAGAAATATCCAAAAAGTTCCACATTGATATAATTTTTTTTTCATTTTTTCATTTTTTTTACATTTTTCCATAAACATTTACTTTACATATCAAAAATTTTAACTCATACTCCATAGTTCTTTACAGTTAATAAACAACTTTCAAAATTTCAAAATACTGAATTTTAAAGATGATATTCAAAATATTTCTTATAATTTTGTATAATTTCTGCTTGTGACTCTATAACAACAAAAACAGTATGGTTTTAAATATTTTTGAGAAAATATTTACATGTCAACTACTCAAATTGCTGAAAAGCAAATGCCCAGCACACAAGTCACACATAAACTGTCTCAACTCAGCCCTGCCCAAGTATTCTGTGATACACTATCTGCTAGCAAAGATCAGTCTCTTTTTTGAATAAATGGGGAAGAATATACAAATGGCTCAGAAAAATCTGAAAAGTTTGTGGCTACTCTTTGTTCTGTAGGAGGTGGAGCCTGACTTCCCACTCCTTAGTGTAAGCTGCTCTTACAGACTTCCTTCCAGGGTGTAGAATGAAGAAGAGAAAAAGGCTAAACTTTTTTGTTTGTTTGTTTGTTTAAGTGCTCTTTTTTTCATTCTTCCACAAGTGAGAGACACAGAAAAATAGGGAGACAGGTACTCCCAATAGGGCCCTCATGATGTAATCACCCCAGCCTTGGCCAGCCTTCGATTGTGAGCATGTACATGCCTGGCATACTCCGGGGGGGGGGGCGGTGTCACTGGACATGAACCTTGAACCTTTCCATGTGGGGTGCTCTTACAGAGGGTCATGCCATGGTTGTGCCACTGTACAATCCCAGACTTTAAAATAGAAAACTCGACCAACACTGCTGTGGTCAGTGATCAGCAGTGATAGTGCAGGTAGATAGTATTCACTTAATAGGATGGATGAAATTGCCCGTTTATCTCTGTGATTTATCTCCCCAAATCCTTAACTCCATGAAAAAAAAAAAAAAAGAGAAAATCACCACCACCCGACCAATCTTCATTTATTTTTAAATTAATTAATTAATTTATTTTTTGAGAGGTTTTTGCTGTAGGGCGTATGCTCTTGCCAGAAAGACAGAGAGAGACAGAAACAGAAAGTGATAAATCACTCCCCAGGAGGGATGGCCATGCCGCAATCCCTTCTCCTCCCTTCTCCTCTCAGGATCTTGGGCACACATGCACACGTGCCTAGCATGAGTTTAAGCCTCCGGGTCCGGGGTGCAAACCGTGGTCGACTACATGGTAGTCCAGCGACATAACCATTAGGCTAACTGCTGGTCCCAACTGACCAATCTTCTACAAAACACCTGAGCAGTGCTCCTCAAAATGGTCAGAATCATCAAAAACAAAGAAATATCTGAGAACATGTGCTAGCCAGCCAGAGCCTCGTGAGACATGAGGTTAAGTATAATGTGGTATCTTGGTAGGACTCATGGAGCAAAAGAAGAAATAATTTAAAAAATGCAATATCAATAAAATATGGACTTTTATAATATTTATTTAATATTAATATCAATTTGGGTTGATTTAATACATTTATATTAATATATATTTAGTAATAGTGTATAATGAATTTGTTAATTGTGACAACTATGCAATTCTAATGTAAGATGTTAATAATAAAGGGTGTGGGGTATATGACAACTCATGGTACCATCTTTGTAATTTTTCTGTAAATCTAAAAATATTGTAAAATAAGTTTATTTTCTAAAAAAAATTACATGAAGGGGTCATGTCTCTAAGTTGATTTATTTTCACAATTTCCAAACACCAGGTCTCTAACTCTCTTTTTTTTATAAGAATTATTTATTTAATTTTGTTTATTCATTCATTTTATTTTAATTTGACCAGAGGGAGAGAGACTCACGCACACATACACACACACACACACACACACACACACACACACACACAGAGACAGAAAGAGACAGAGACAGAGAGAGAGAGAGAGGAAGAAAGTGAGAAAGCAAGCCACCAGGTCTAGGACTCGAATCGTGGTTGGCCATATTGGAGTGTCCAGCGCCTTAACCACCATGTTACCTGCGGGTCCCACACCAGGTCTTTTTTGTCCTAAGACCAGAAACTCCAACAGCTCACTGCTGTCACACACAACCTTCCTTCTTGCCTCCATGTGTCCAAAATGTCCGGGTGCAGAAGTGAAGTGGAGGAGCAGCAGTAAAGGGAAAAAAAAGAAATCTGGATTCTAAGAAATATATTTGACGGTTTCCACTATCCTTTTAAATGCTACCATATCTTTCTAACTCTAAGTCCAAATATATTCTTCAGTGCCAATTGCATTCTATCCCTGAGCTCAGAAAGGAAAATATAGGATGTTGTCCAGGAAAGACGATGCAGACTGCATCCCTCTGCCCAGAGCTCTGCTCCCATCATGTCGTGATGCCTTTGGGCTTTTCAGCCACCAGAAGCGTACGTCAAGTAAATGTCTATTTTTACAAGTGACTCAGTCTTGTGTATTTCTGTTTAGCTATGCACTAATAGCCTACGACAGCTGCATGTCTTTACAATCCTTCCACATGGATAGTACACCTGACTCAAACTGGCCCTCCTCCAGTGGGCTGGTAGTTATCTCGGCCCTACCACGTGGAGTCCTTAGTAATGTTCCAGGAACTTCAAATATCCATGGGAGAGACAGCTCGTACTTATCTTAAACGTTTGCCCATAGAAAGGTCCAGCTTTGCGTCTTGGCAATAGACATGGTGCTGGTACACGCAATGCCTGATTCTATAATCTGTGACCCATCATTTCAAACATATCGTTTTCTTCGTCTATAATTAGAGGACAATATCTCCTACCCACTTCACAGAGCTATAGTAAAACCCAAATGAGACAATGCATGTTAAAAAAAAAAACTAGAAATTACAAACTGTCAAATTATAGGAGAACATGAAAGAGCTATGACCTTTACAAAGTGCCTTTGTTTGGCCATGTTTCATAAACATTATCTCACTTAATTTTTATAACTCTTTTAGGAAGGCAAATTCAGGTCATTGGAATATCTCCTGAGGTAGACAGTTCATATTAGCTGAGTAATCCTGTTATTTAAATCCCAAAGCTTTGCTGTCTTTTATGAAGAGATGTGATCCAATACCACTGTTGTTAGGTGTGCACCTGGCTATGTCTTCGCAGCTTGGTACCCTTCCCAGATGTATGCTAATAGACCAGGCAGTTCTCCTCCCGTCTCCAAGTCATCGTAATGTCGTGTAAATGCTACTAGCTGGAGAGAGTTGCAAAATCGGAAACAAAAAACTAGAAAGAGCTAGTGGCTTTTTTCATGGCACTTGTGTGATGCTGAACAGGTCACTTAGAATAATTTTCCTGAGTAACTTCTGTCTACGAGGCATTGTGGTTAGAACTAGAAATAAGATATGTAGGCACTACTCCTGCCCAGAGAGAGACGACTGGAGCCAAGGACCTGATATGTATAACACGGTTGGTCTACTGGGTGGGGGGGCGCACCAGGACGGAGGGCTCTGGGCCAGCAGCATGGAGGTGGTGTGCTAAGGTTTGTAAATCCGGCCAGACAAAGAGCTGACAGTTCCAGGTAGAAGTGGAAAGACAGAGTCCTCACAAGGTGCGCTGTATTTGGATAGCAGTGACCCTCCTGATTCCGTTTCCTGAGCTGTAGAAAGAGGTGACGGGGCGTCACCATCTACTCCTATCAGTGTTTATATTCCCAGATTCTGTCGCTGTCTTTTAACTCCTGTCTCTCATATTCGCATATTTGGTGTAAGAGAAAGTTAACTGCATGAAGTCGTTCATTATTCTGCAAACACAACACAACTGAACTCAAGACAGGCAATTCACTGACAGGCTTCTCAGCTCTGAACTGCGAGCTCTTAGAAAATGTTAAAAACCAGGCCCTGTGAAGGCCGAGGCTTTCCTTAGTGAGGCTCAGGTGCATCCCTGGGCACATCTGGCTTGCTCATGGGTGTAAAATATCAGGGTGCTCAACTCCACTGAAGGAAAAAGGTTAAGTGCCAGTGACGAGGACTTTCTGGGGACACTATCTAAAATGAGCAAAGCTACTTCCTGTAGAGAAAGGATCTTTGCTGGCCACAGAGAAAGGCATGGCCTTCGGTTACCTCACTGCTCTCTATGTGCAGCCTCACTTTAGGCAAAAGAGGCACCTTGTAAGTTCTTATTTTAAGACATTGCTCCTGTAGGTCTAATGGATACATTCTGTAAATGCTGGTCAGTTAATCAATTCAAGAGCCAAAAATGTTTCCCCATTTGATTTATTTTAAATTCCAAAGGAAAGAAACATAGAGGAGCTAGTGGTTAATGAAGAGGGGAAGAAAAGGTCTCCCTGTTAATTCACAAGAGGTGGGCATGGTTGAAAGCCTCACTAAATACAAGGTCCATTTCTTCAAATAAAACTTCCTCACGTCACTGGGCTACTTAAGAATTGGGTGGCTCCCCTCCGTACTAATATCTGGGGACTCTCTTCAGTGGCTTGTATAAAATGAAGGTGTTATTAAATTATTTTGGAAGATAAAGGGGTTTTTTCAACGAAAATGATGTACACAATGCAATACTTCTTACCCGTTCACCATGACACATTATAAACATCACAAATTTTGTATTTGATTTTTTGCGCTAGGTTCACATTTTCATGGTCTCAAGCGGAGCACGGAGGCAAGGAGTACAGTCAGCCACATGAAACCCAGTTGCAGCAGCTGAGCGGACCATCACGGTTTCCTCTTGGGACCTTGGCCCATGTGCCCCTCAGCAAGGGAACTACAGGACATGGGAAGAGCAGCGGCAAAAATACACCAAGACCGATTGGCAGGCCTGGCAACCTTACCCTGAGACGAAGAATAGAAGCAATGAAAGACACACTTTTCTGAAATTTCCAGGCCATAAAAAGATAAAAGGAACTGGACTACTTCTTTGAGATTACAGAACCTGATCGAAATACACGTTGGCTCAACTCCCTACATAATCTTAGTTACCTAATTGGAAAGAAGGGATCTTCTGGCCACAAGAATGGGTATGTATCTAAGTTAAGAAATTTCACTTTCCTACGTGCTTGCTCTTCAACTTCTCTCTGCTCAGGGAAATGAGACTTGCTTTCCGTGGCAGGGCCTTTACACGTGTGGAGATGACTGCATTTTAGGCCATGCAAGACCCTTCTGATGGCTCATCCTCTGTCCTCCAGCTCTTCGTTAAAGCTGTCTAGGTTGGGATAAAACAGAGCCCCAGGCAGAGTTATTCCTCAGCAATGGGCCCTGCAATCCTATGACTTGAGGAGAGCATTCCCCAAAGTATGGTCCTGGGACACCCTCATAGGAATCAGCTGAGTCACTCTTAAAATATCAGATTGCTAGACTTCACCTGGAAGTACTGGGAACAATCCCAAGAATCTGTACACAAGTTTTACCTGTTCAGGTGACTCATATTCACTAATGTTTATGAGTCCTCATTAACCTACATCAGTAACAGGAAAACCCAAGGGGTAAGAAAAGTGTTCTTTATGGACTCGTTTGGTGCATCTGATCTTCTCCCTAAAATTGACGGTCTCCTAAAATTGCCACAGAAGTGCTAAATTAAATAATGGGGATCAGTACTGCAGCATTCAAAATGTCAGCAGGGGCACAGAACTTAGGAAACCCTCCAACTACACAGCAGTGTGTATGGAGCCCTGCGTCTATACCGCTAGGGTGCAAAGAAAGCGCCGTGTCATCCTGCAATGATGTGTCCATCTTTCCAGTTTCTGGTTTTAGAAAATATGTCAATTTCACTGGTAAAAAGAAAAATGAATCTTGTTTCTCGGTAGCCCCATCTGGGACGATGTCATATAGACATATTCTTTCCATTACCATCTTTGCCTCAACCTGCATGCTCACCTGTTAACAGGAGGGTATTCTCAGCACCCTGCAAGGACTCGACACCTCTACCCATCACTTCTAGACCTAAGCACCAGCACAATCACAATCATTCCTCCCTGCAGGTCGTTGATCTGTTCCCTGCTGCCTAGAATAAAGGACATTTTGTTTTCCCTTCATGAGAAGTGGTGTTCGGGAAGCACCGCCAAGACTCAACACTTAGCTCCTGGCATTTGCCATGTTTTCATATAGCTATTTATTCCACATGATTTTCTTTCCACATCCTTATTACTTCTGGCCCTTTAAATCTGATCATTTTTATTTTACCTCTTACACAGCCCAGAGTAATAAGCACTAGCAGGTACCATGAGTCATGCTAAGTGTTTCCTACGAAGGAACAGAGTATGATTGCGGCAACACAAGGCGCTTTGTTTAACGCGGTGGATAAAAATCAGCCATGCTTCACAATGTATCTGATGTCTCCTTGTCAAGAGGGAGGAAATTAGAAGCATGACTCGTGCCAGTATCTTTGTGGAAATCTGTTCAGGTAGCAGAATGCATAGTCTGTGCCAGTTCTGGTAATGAAGTGCTGGAGACTAATTCAATTGTTGGAGTCAGCTGATTATAAAATTAGAATAATCCAGCCATTTATGTATTCAGTCTTTGCCAGTCACTATGGCACTCAGAATCTATTAGTAGTAGGATGGGTATAGTTGAAAACATCTGTATCTACTATCTTTCGGGGACAGACGAAACTTGCTGTATCTAGTCACTCAGCAAATGATGTGTACATGTAGGTGACTGCCCTAATTGGTAAACCCTCACATACAGGGCTGCTGCAGGAGCTGTTTTCTTGCTTCTACTGCCTTAGTTTCCTCTCCACATCATCTCTCCAAAAGAGAATGCCTACAGACTGCTCAAGCAACCAACGAAGAGTTCAGATTTTTGAGCTCTGGTCTGTGGATCTTCAGACTTCAGCACGCCCTCCTATTCACAGCACTTCCCCAGACCTCTTCTTCAGGCCTTTCACTTAGGAACGGTTCAGACCTACCATTTTCTGGTTCTATAGCTAGTGAGTCTGGACCCAAGCAGAGTGACAGCAAACACTGTCACCCACCAGACCGTTACATCACAGTGGCTAAACATTTGCTCTGGAGCCAGACTTCGTAGATTTGAATCATACTAGCTGTATGATTTTTGACAAGTGATTTACTCTTCCTGTGCTTTGGTTTAATTATTTGTAACTTGAGGATAATATTAGCACTATCTTAGGCATTATTGAAGACTGAAATTTTGTATTAAAATATAAATACAAGAGTGTCTTCTATTAGTGTCTAAAACATAGTAATTGCTCAAAATTATTTACTATCAGGATTATTATTACCTAAGCATATTCCTACTGCCTTTATTAGAGATATTTGGTTATAAAAGGATATATAAAGCCATGAAAAATATCTTGAG
Organism: Tupaia belangeri chinensis; assembly: GCF_000334495.1. Lineage (NCBI taxonomy): Eukaryota > Metazoa > Chordata > Mammalia > Scandentia > Tupaiidae > Tupaia > Tupaia belangeri. Next base: position 1,561,395 of record NW_006159614.1, on the reverse strand, counting down.
CAAATAAACACATGAAGTTTTTTTTGTTTTTTTGTTTTTTTTTTTTAGTTAAAGAAGTCCCTTATGCACCCTGCAAATGCAGGTGCAGCTAGTTTTCAGAGTATTTTTGAACCAGAACTCAGGAAGCCCTGAGAATTTCCACGGCAGATATTCTGCCTGTTACTTTCTTGGAGTCACATTGTCCCTTCTGTCTGGTCTAATCATCAGTGGCCAAAGATCCAACATCATGGGCCTCACTTGTCCACTTGGTAATTATGATGGGGACATATTCATGGGAAAGGGCCTGGAGGGGACACATGGACTGACTGCTTTGTCTGCTAATCCCGATGAGATGCACGCTGTAAGAGTCTACTTTACACCTTGGCAGTCTGCTGAGACATGCCCCCACGGATCCTCAAAGTGCAAATAAATGAGAAGGAATAGGCTGGTGGCCAGATGCATCTTCAGCACACCCCAAAGCTTGGATCCACACCTTCGACCTCAGCCCTCCTAATTCTGGATAAACTGGGGGTGCTTTTGTCACACAGGTGGTGTGAAATTCAAACTCTTTGCATGTGATGTTCATTCTTGCACTTCTTCCCAAGTTCCCTTCTGAAATAACACTGCTAGGAGCCTTTTTCTAGACACAGCATTGAGCAATAGGCTGAATAAGAATTATATTTTCAGTATTATAATATGGAGTTGAATACAGCAGATTTCCATATTGAAAAAATGACATTCAGACTGCACATACATTTAAAGACTAGAACAAAACCAAACAAAGGAGCAAAACTTAATCTCACAAAGAATAAATCCCCCAGAATTTGAAAATATATAGAGAGAATTAAATCCATGAGAGATCATTAGAATTCATGAACTTTAAATACTCTTTATTTACAACCATTTAAAAAGCAACAGATTCCCCTTAGCAAACATTTAAGCCAAAACAAGAGTAACTGGGTATTACTGTAAACATTTTAATAGCATGTTAATACAAGAAATGCCTAGATGATTGAATTATTACAGCTATTATGAGCACTTACCGTGAGGAAAAAAAATGGAATTTAAATGCAATTTTCTCCTCCATGGTGGTTATTTCAACTATTCTCCATTAACGAGTTCTCTCATTTGGAGACATAGAAGGGTTCCACTTATTCACCCCATGAAATTCTGCAGGGCCATGGCATTTGTTTAACCTACATAAAATGAGCAAAAATACAGTATGCTACTTTCTTGTAAAGCATTTTATTTTCAGTCCTCTACTCTCTGGTCCACGCAGAGATCTTGCCAGCACGTGCAATGTGAGGCCACCAGAGACCTGAGAAGGACACAATTCTGATCCCATGGGAGGAATTACCTTGCAATTCATACAGAATTAAGGTGGGCTTCATGTACATGAGTACCTCTTGTTGGGAATGTCTGAATATCAGTTTAAGTGTTGTTTGTTTCTGCAGCATGACTGTAGGGTAGATTCTGTCTGCTCTACATTTCAGAACTAAATAGAATCCTAAACTCATGGAGGTTAGGAAAATTCTGACACTTTGAACTCGTGCGGGAAAAGGAGAAAGAGAACAGGAAAGATAAATTTCATAACAAATTCTTTTATCTTCTCTTATGGTTTGAGAAGTAGGATAACCTATTGTCTTTATTACATATATAAATGGCTTAGATATTCAGAGAGAGAAAATGACTTGACCAAATTCAAATGTTTTATTAGTGGCAAAGTCTGTTAATATTTTATATACTATCCTAAAAGCAAAGAAGAATATAAGACAAAGCACAGAATTGAAAGAAAACCCCAAAGCTGTTTGCAATTTTAATAAAACGAGATTTTGATCAAAATTTTCAGTGGAGATGTAAGGATTCTGGATTCCAATGTAAAAGACCCCCTGTCGTTCCACTTGAGAACAGAAACGGAGCCATGTGCAGTATTGCCAGCAGAGTTCCAGGCCCAATGTCCTTCCACCAAGGGACTCAGGGAGTCTCAAGCTGTCTGCGTTTGTGGGTGACTTACTTATGAACAAAGAACACATGAAGGAGAAAGGCCATCTACGGTGCCACAGCGACGGTGCCACGTGCCACAGTGCTGAAGCCACCTGTAAGGGAGGTCCTGGGTCCGTGCCCAGAGGTCCCCCTGTGAGGCTGGTACATGTGGGTGTGCCTCCTATCCCAGCAGGCTGAGGTTGGGGTGGCTTTTGGTGTGGGGATCCTGTTGGAGATGTCCCTCTCTCTCTTTATCTGTCTCTCTCATGGAAGAAATAAAGAAACTTTCAAAAGCTTGTCTAAAGCAAAATAAGTAAATACTGATTTGAAATAAATAAAAGAAAGCTAACAAATTACATAGATGTGGCTAAAATAGGAGTCATTTGATTGACATTTAAGTAGGTTAGAAGACATGAATTCTATTACCAAGCTGAGGAACTTTGGACAGATCACTTAACTGTATTACCTCTAGTTTTCTTACTATAAGAATTCATTGAATTCTAAATTATCTTCTCATTCTGTTTTCTACCTTTGTTCCCTTCCATCGACCCTCAATAATGCCTTTGATTTTGCTTTCAATAATAAAGTCTAATCAATATGTAGTAATGCCGAAGTGTAAGAATTTCACAGAGTTGAGTAACACTGAGCTATGCAATCCTTTTTAAATTTTTTCTAAAATTAATCTTATTTATTATTATTTTTAAATTTACATTTGCCAGAAAGAGAGAGAGAGAGAGACAGAGAGAAAGTGAGAAAGCAAGCCACTAGGTACGGGACTCAATCTGTAGTCAACCGTGTGGGAATCCAGTGCCTTAACCACAATACTACCTGCTGGCCCCTAAGCTATGCTATGTATTATAATTCTTCAACATTTTTAGCGCCATGGGGCTGGCAGGTGGCATGGTGGTTGAGGGCGCTGGATTCCCACATGGCTGACTATGGTTTGATTCCTGGACTGGGCGGCTTGTTTTCCACTTTCCCTCTGTCTTTCTTTCTGTCACTTTGTCCTTCTCTGGTCAAATTAAAAAATAAATAAATAAATTTAAATAAAATAATTCTTAAAAATATTTTTAGCACCCACTCTGTATTGGACTTTTATTCACTTTCTTCTTGCTAATAATTATCTCTTACTGTTGCAGGAGCAAATACATTTTTTTCCCTTGTCTTCTTCACTCCCACCTTTTTCAGATACAATGCTTCTTGCCTACAAACATTCCACATTTTCCATCCCTTTGACTAACTCATCTACCATTTTTTTCTGGAAATCTGTGGTACTTTGAGTGAGAACATTTCCTTATGATTTGAAACAATTCGCAGTGCCCTTTCTACTTCTTAGCTTCAGCTGAAAATTGGCTTCCCCAGTGGCATTACTTTTCTCGAGTTTCTTACTGACAAAGGCTTCTTTATTCCCTCTTCTTGAGAACTCTGCAGCCAGTTACCAGAGTCAGTCTGTTTTCAAGCCTGTTTCCTATAGGACTGTGGTCAGACCATGATTCTTGTCAATACCTCGTTCACGCTGAAGTGTATGCCTGGGTGTGTCTGCCTACATCCAGGAAAGTTCTCTATCTTCCTCAGTGAATGCAGCAGCTCACTGACAAATTTCCTCTCCTGTGCTTTTCACCATGGTCTTGGCCTTCGTAGTCCATCCTTCGCTGCCAGGAAAGAGAAAGGATGCCCACTAGTCCTCATTACCATTCGGAATGGGACCTCTCTGATGCCTTTTCTTAAATCACCTTTTTATCAGGCCCTATCCTAATCTCTTTTTCTTGCTGACAATTTTCTTCATAACCTCTCATCCCTGAAAGTCTCACAGTTCTTCACTTCTACCAAGTCTGTCTGAACCCACTTGCTGCACTACAAAGCCTGGAGCCCCTGGCCAGACAATCCAGTGACATCTCATTAGCATCTAAGAATCCTCCACCACCACTCCCAACCTTCTGCCGATGCTACGCTATAGATCCCTAACCTGGGGTAACCCCATCAAGCACTGTCTGCTCTTCCTGATGGGCTGTCAGCAGCAGCCCGGGAAAGTCGCAACTCTGAGATAATTGGGTCCACTGCAATTTCATGCTAAGTAAACACAGTTAGGTCTTCCCTGCCACTCAGCCTCCCTTTGATTTGTCTATTTATATATCTATGGGGGATACACAAAAGCATCCCCCACGGCAACTACCCCACATCCTTCCACATTATTAACTTGCTGAGGTCCCCACCCCTGCACATGTCCTCTGAAGGTCCTCGCCGCACCTACTCCACTGGCAGAACGCAAAACTCCAGACTTGAGTTTCGCTACTGTCTTCAACATTGTGAAATACCCTTTATCCAGAGTCCTTCCTGCTTTCTCTGTCTACTCTACTGCCGTATTTCACAGTGGCCCTTACTGCGGCTAATACGTTATGCACCTGAGCATAACCCGTTCTCTTTCTTCAGGCACAGCTCCCATAAACTGTATCCTTCTGCATTTTTATTTATTATTTTTTCTTCTGCATTTTAAAAATTTCTCTACCTACAATTTCTTCCTTTCTTCTTTCTTTTCTTTATATAGAGAGTATAAGTGTGTGCATGAGAAAGAGACGCAGGCGAAAAAAGAGAGAGAGAAGCACCCTCGACAGGGTTTCTTTCATCACAGTGACCCCTGTCCTCAGCCTGCCAGCTCCTCAGGATCCTGGGCATTCATGCTTGTGTCTGGCCTGTTTTTCAGGCCGACCTCAGTTCTGAACCATGATTGTCATATGGCTTCCAGCCTTGTAGGACACTCATGTTACTGCTGTGCCAGAGTGGCCAGGTCAGTTTTTTCTTTTTCTTTTCTAGGTCGATGAGAAAATTCACACTCTATAATTCTGAATAAAAATCTATTATTTTTATCTTGGTCATTCTGTCTCTAGAGTGACTAAATTTCTATTTCTACATTTGAGTAAAATTAGAGTTAATTTTGCCTCAGTATTCAAGCTCTTTTTCTTCTTTCTTTTATTTTCTTATTTTTTTAGATTTAATACTGTATGTCTTCATAGCATACAAAACAAATTTTCCCAGCATATAATGTATATTAGCTCAATCAAAGATGTTACCATACACATTATCATCAACAGATAATTTTCCATATTTTATGTCCATTAAATGTTTTGCTTTTCCCCCCTTAATTCCCTCCCTCCCTCCCCTTATTGCCCACCCTCTTCCCACACCCTCTAGTATCAACAGTTGCTCTCTATGCTGCTATATCTTCCAACTTTTCCGTTTCTTCCACAGAGTACAGACATTGGGTATATATTAAACAGAGACATACATCGCCTCTCTTTCATAGCCTAGCTTGCTTTGCTTAACATTAAACCTTCCATATTCATGGATTTTATATCAAATGCCAGGTTCTTTTTTTTTTTTTAATGGATGAGCAGTATTCCATACTACATACATGTCACATTTTGTTCTTCTCATTCATGTGTTTTTGGACATTTGAGTTGGTTCCACGTATTAGCTATTGTAAACAATGCTGCAATAAGTCAGTATTCAAGCTCTTAATCTTTAATATTTATACTTACTTTGGGTGTCCTTCATGAATTTGTGGTAAGTCAAGGGCAATATTTGAACATCAAAGAGTCATAACGACCTCTGGAGCTAACACTGACTAGAGATTCACAGCCTGTAGATGATTTAGTACAAAGATTTATGAAACTTTTATGGCAGCTTGTAGGGAAGATAAAGAAAGCAGAAATGGGCAGGGGTAAAAATTAATTGAAGGAATAACCCCAAGATGGGTCACTGATCATCTAAATCACAGTGTGCAAGTGTTGGGAAAACTTACATTGTGGATCAGTGCCCAAGACAGTCCAAGATGGTCTCTGGTGCAGAAGCAACACTTTTTTGGCAGTAACAAAAGTTGACCTGGAGAGGTACCTGCAACCAAATGATAACCAGGCATGTGGCCAGCATTAGTAAGGAGACTGGTGGTTAATATCTCATTTTGGATCTGCATTCACTGAGGTCAAAGTCCATATGGCTCCTAGGTTTCTATTTTCATGAACCAGTAAAGTTTTGGTCAGTGTTTATACTTGTAGTCCCTTGAATTCAGGTATAAAGTAGGATTTAGTGACTATTAACTGAAGTGAATGAAATATGTTCAGGTAACCCAGAATTTCAAATCTTGGGACTGAGCCATTGTTTGCATATAGGTGGTCAGAAGCCACAAGTCGGAGACTACAGACACATTCAAAGTGGACATGAATTTTATCACAAAAAGATAAATTTAGATTCACAAAGCCCTGTCGGAGGGATGGTGTCTGACATACCACTATTCCAACATACCACTATTCCCGACCAGGGCAGACTCATAGCTGAGGCTGCCATTCTACTGGAGTTGTATGAGTATTTCATTCTGATAAAAATTTGTATTTTTCTTAAAACTAATGATATTGAGCATCTTTTGTTTTTGGTCCTTTTTGGCCATACATATATCTTTATGTCTATTGTATTTTTCCCCCATTTTTATGATTAGACTGTTTAATCTTCTTAATGTTGAGTTATTCTTTATCTCACATTCAAGAACTTGGTCAAAACATGTCTTGCAAATATTTCCTCCAAGGACATGCCTTCTGTAACAGTGCTTTTTGGAAAGAAAATGCTTTTAAAGTTTTGAGATTTTGGGTACACACACATGTGCCCCGCATGAGTTTTAAGTAGCTGGATTCAACACTCGAACTGCAGTTGACTACGTGGAAGTCTAGCAATGTAACCATTATGCAATCTGATGGTTTCTTTATAATTTGTATTTTTGTTTTCTATTTAAAAATGTGTTGCTAGACAGAGATTTTCTTCTATTTTCTTTTAGAAATTTTAGATTTTTAAAGTCTTACATGTAAGCCTGATCAATTTCAATTTAATTTTATGTAAGATCTGAGGTGAAGATTAAGGCTCATTTCTAGAGGAGAGAATTTTGAAAGAGAATTTCACAACATGACGTAATGATAAATACTCGTGATACTAGATATGTCTACTGCCCTGATTTGATAATTATACATTCAATTTATATATTGAAAAACTATACTGTATTCCATAAATATGTACAACTATTAAATGTTGATTAAATTATAAAAATAAACTAAACTTCTTATAAAAGACCAGAAAAAAAGATTAAGTATCATTTCTTACATATGATATCCAATTTGTTACAGCACTATTTGTTGAAAGCTATTCCTCACAAATTATTTTGGTATCTTAATGACAAATAGTTGATCACATTAGTGTGAATATATTTTTGGATTGTCTGTTCAGTTACATTTATCTATTTTTGTTCTATGATGTTGTCAATTCCACATTGTTTTCGTTACTAAAATTTTATAAGTCTAGTAGTCAGATAGTATAAATTCATGTTTTTATTTCTATTTTTCAAATTTGTTTTTTATGATTATTTCTACTTTCTAAATATTTATTATTACTATTTAAGTTTGCTATAAGATACATATGCTCACCAGAGAGAGAGAGAGAGAAAGTGAGAAAGCGAGCCACCATGTTTGGGACTCAATCTGTGGTCAGCCTTGTGGGAATCCAGCACCTTAATCACCAACTCACTTGCTATCTCCAGTGGATGATATTTTCTTTCTTCTTTCTCTTTCCTTATTTCTTCCTCTCTCTCGCTCTCTCTCTATATATATATCTATATCTATAGATATATATAGATTTTTTTTTTTTTTGCTATAGGGCACATGCACTCACCACACTCACCAGAGATACAAAGAGACAGAAAGTGAGAAATCACCCCCAGGGGGATGGCCACATCATCGCAATCCCTTCTCCTCCATTCTCCTCTCAGGATCTTGGGCATGCACGCACACATGCCTAGCGTGAGTTTGAAGTTGCCGGGTCTGGGGCTTGAAACACTGTGGAATTCATGGTAGAGTAACCATTACACCATTTGCTGGACCCCAGTGGATAATATTTTAAAAGGCATAATTCATAAAAAAAATTCATAGACGTACAAGGAAAATGCCACACAGTATTCCTCAGAATGACTGTAATCTTAAATTTTTTCCTTAAATTCATTAATTTAGCATGCAAACATCCCACTACTTTATCAAATAGGAGTTGTGCTATTCACACAGGCTGACGTCTGTGTCGGAAGCAGGGTTTTAACAAGTGCTGGTCTGTAATGTTACTTTATATGATGCAAAACTTCTTAAAATCCTGTACTGAATACAGAAGATATGATAATGCATGAGTCTCATAAATGGTATTTAATATTTTTCAAATTTATAAAATGCTTTATCATAGCTACTTTTCATAAATTATTTTGTTTGAAGCTCAGTATTTTTTAAAGAAGCCTTATAGCTTTTCCACTATCTCCACTACAAAGCATGGACTTCTTCAGTGTGTCTATCAGAAGCTGGCAGTGAATATGGGACACACACCTATTGTGTACGAGATGTGGTATACTGTGTAAATCATGGAGCATATACTCCACTGCCTTTAAATATGGGAATATTGTATAAAAATATTCACACATATATTATGAACATGGGTGCTCAAATTATACATTAATATAAATTAGTATAAAACTGTAAATTAACACTAAATAGAAAAGAAGTAACTATGGTGAAATCAACGGTATATCATGTAAGAATTCCAAAGAAGGGGTAGGTATTAGTGTGACTGAATGAGTCCTCAAAGAGTTCCCAAACTAAGAAGGACTCAGATTTATTTTAAAGAAGATGTATTAGTGGCATGTTGAGAATCACAAAGGAGAATGAGGGCTTTTTAGGAGCTTGCAACAGTAAGAACAAGTCTATGAGTGTAAAATCCATAGCTGTGTTGCTATCGTGAAAAGAATATGCCTTCTGTAGAAGAGAAACTGTTAGAAACATAATCATCCATGATGCTAGATTGGCGGGTTGGAGCGGGCTGGTAAGAACCTCAGACACGTTCTCATACAGAGGCACAGCTCCCCTCAGCGTCTGCATGGCATGACGTCCTATATCCAGACAGAGTACTATTCTGAATTCCGGGTCTATGCAAGTATGTAAGTACTTTCTAGTTGTCAGTGCTCATAAGATTCAACAAATAATTCAAAATTACCATTTTCAAATCTGAACAATATCTTTTTCATCCAAACTTGTGCTTCCTCCTATATTCTCATTAAAGGCTTATAAACCACACTACAAACTACCCAATTCTGTGAATTTTAGCTACTAAATACCTCTTCAGTCTCTCTTTTTTCTTTTTTTTTTCTCCATCACTATTATCATGGCCTTTATAAAGGCCTTTATTATCTCTTCAAAAATAACACTGGCGGGACCAGCAGTTGGCGTAATGGCTATATCACTGGATTCCCATGTAGTCGACCCCGGTTCGCGTCCAGGACCTGGTGTCTTAAAACTCACACCGGGCATGTGTGCGTGCATGCCCAAGATCCCGAGAGGAGAATGGAGAAGGGATTGTGGTGTGGCCATTCCCCCCTGGGGGATGATTTCTCGCTTTCTGTCTCTCTGTCTCTCTCTCTCTGTCTGGCAAGCGCACGTGCCCTATGGCAAAAACCTCTCCAAAAAAATAAATAAATAAAATAAAATAAAAAATAACACTGGCCTCTTGACTAGTTCCCGTGACTGTAGGCATTCCTATACTTGCCCATCGAAACAATCACATCATCTTCTACCCGAAATTCTCTCCTGGGACCTTCCCATCAGTGATGTACTCTTTTATCATGGTCTGTGCCCAGTTTTCCTACTTTGGCCTCAATTGTTCTAATCCTCCTCCTTCCCCTATGTACTCTGTGCTGTGGTCATGTTAACAAGCGTAGTCCTTGGACACACCACCTTCTTCCATGTCCCTCTGTGTTTGTTCCCGCTGTTCCCTCTAACGGTGTGCCCTCCTAACCATTTGTCTTTGGAATCCAGCTCTGTGTACATGAAGTGCTTTTGCCTGTCTCCCAGACAGAGCTGGACAGCTCATCTCCCATGCTCCATTGCACTCACTGTAGGTCTTTGTTTAAATGAATGTGCCCCAGGAAGTCGGGGCACATTTTTCTTTTCAGGAAAAGCATCATATGCTATTTCGTTTTCCTATCCCTTTTGTGTCTCAGGGGCATACTGAGAATATTTATATTCTTGAATAATTGACCCTAATAGGCAATAAAATCACAGTCCTAAGAATACTAACTTGGAGGTGGTGAACTGGAACAGAGGGGATAGATTTGGTGGATGGGTGGGGTAGCCAAGTGGGCGTGGTGGGTGATGCCGGAAGCCTGACATCAGAGGAGCTTCTTCACAGTAAGAAGTACATCAGTGAGTTTGGACTTAATCTGGGTATCAATTTTTACCTCACGCCACTATAATCCCAGCACCTCTGAGTCATTCTTACCCCTTTTACACACTTGCTCACACCAACTTCACTGGTCTTTAAGAGTCTGAAATAGCATGGCTGAAAATCCAAGGGCTGAAATTCCTATTGGAAAGATACATCAGAATAGCAAATTCAAGCTCTTGCTTGTCGAATAATAATTACATAATTTTCGAAAGCTTACCTCTGCTTAAATAGTAAGAAACTATTTAAGCAACCATCATGGAGACCTTACTAGTCCCAAAAGAAAGGTGATGGTGGAGATAAGACACACAATAAACTGCTTGAGGAACTGTACTAGTACATTTTTGGGGGAAGTAATTCACCAATGGCAGGACTGACATTTTAATCACATTTTCTCTTCCATTCACTTCCATTCTTTAAATCCAGGCTGTTGCTCATTGAATTGGAACACTGTACAGCCTAATCTTGCCACTTTACTGAAGTTCACCTGGCAGTTAAATGTTGTCAATGCCTTTAATGTTCTTTAAAACCTGTAATTAAATGATGCTTAGCCTTTGGCACAATTAACATTTTCTTTGCTTTTAAGAATGGAGTCAGTCATGGGAACCAGCAGTTAGCGTAATGGCTATGTCGCTGGATTCCCACGTAGTCGACTGCGGTTCGTGTCCCGGACCCGGTGGCTTAAAACTCACGCCGGGCGCGTGTGCGTGCGTGCCCAAGATCCCAAGAGGAGAATGGAGGAGAAGGGATTGCGGTGTGACCATCCCCCCTGGGGGGTGATTTCTCGCTTTCTGTCTCTATGTCTCTCTCTGTCTGTCTGGCGAGCGCACGCACCCTACAGGGAAAATCTCTCCAAAAAAAAAAAAAAAAAAAAAAGAATGGAGTCAGTCCAAGGTACTAACATGCTTGCTGTCATAGAACAGAGTAACAAAAGCAGGAAGGAAAGATGGGGTTGGTAATGGCAGAAGACAGCAAATAAATGTTTTCAAGGCTAATAGCTCACCTCTTTTTAAAAATGTTTAGGTCTTTGCATAAACTTTAAATTTTTACAGATTTGACATTTTCCACCAAAAAGCAACACAAAATTTGTCTCCTGAGAATTTTTTTTTTTTGAGCAGTAGGTGGTCAAAAGGATGTCAAGGTAAAGGACAAGGAAACACCAGTGGTAGCACTTGGAAACGGCTGATGAGAATAGATATAACAAGTAAGTAAAGCAGCAGGGAAGGTGTGATTAGCACCACAGGGATGTTGAAATTCCACCTGTGACAGAGAGATTTCTTCATTCTCGGGTTCACTACCCACTATAAAATGTGTTTTCCCCAGTAAGCAATCCATCAATCATATATCTACTCACTGTGCTGGTTGTTAGGGAGAACCATAAATCAAGCGCAAAATAGTGCCTCCCTACTAAGAGCTACGGCTTTCCTGGGAAGGCACGCTATACTGGCATTTTCTCCGAGGGGGAGTAAAGATACTTAGCTGCTTTCTCTCTGTCCACAGAGGTTCCTGGAATAGAAGTAGCATAGAGGGGCCAGGTGATGCCGCAGTGGTAAAAAGTGACACTATCCAAGGCTGACCCACGTGGGAAGGTTCTGGGCTCACATCCAGATACCTCCCTGAGGACACAGCATGCATGAGTGCCCATGATCTACATCTGGCTAAGGGCTGGGGGTGGATCATGGCACTGGGACACTGCGGGGGGTGCTGGCTCTCTACCTCTCTCTCTGCTTCTCTTGCTCATGAGATAAACTTAAAAAAAAAAAAAGAAGAAAGGAAGACCCTGTTGGTGTCTAGCCTCCATGGCACAGTGGTAATACAAGTGCCCTGCAAGGCTGAAATCCATATGAATGTGCCCATAGGTTTGGATCTTTAGACTGAAAACACACTGAGTATCCAGATCCTGAGGAGCTGGAGAACTAGAGAAAGATCTTGGCATGACAAGACCTTGTCCATGGTGCTCCTTTCTTGTTCTCTTTTCATAAAACCAACAAACAAACAAACACAAATACCCTGATGAAGATGCTCTCTTTCATTAAAAAAAACTAAAAACTGAAAAAAAAAAGGAATAAACAAAACAGAAGAAGTAGATAGAAGTGTTAACTAAACAACATTGGTAGAAACTTGTGCTGTGGAGCTTGGCCCTGGTTGGCTGTCCAAAATGGAAGTTTTAGAGAAGCATTTGGCACTTAAAGGGAATCAGACAATAGAGAAATAGTGGATCATCCTGTTTAAAATTTTCAAATAAAAAGTTACTTGCGTCTCCCCTTGACAATTGGGTAGTATTGCTCTGAGAACAAGGAGGCTTCTTCCACTCAAATCAGTAAAGCATTGGTCCAACTGGTCCATAGCCATCTTGTTCACTGACAGGATGCTGTTCCCTGTTACAAATGCCTGCACAAGCCTCTGCGGCTGTCAGTGGTGAAGACCTTTCCCTTATTGACATTCTTTAGTGTGCCTCCTGCCTGAGCTCATCCATTGAATGTGATTGGCCTTGCTTGACCTACATGAAAACATCTGATCCAATCTGTTCCCCTGGGTCATTGAATGGCCATGGGTCTGACATTTACATAATAGTGAGGTTCTGCTCATGTTATTATTCTTTGATCATAGTATAGTCCAAGGTAACTTGTGGTGTTCAGCTGGACAACTCTCCATGATAATGTGGCTTTAAAATGGGAATGTAATGTCCAAGCACTGAGCCAGGTAGCTACAATGTATTGAGTCCCCACTGTGAATTAGACTTGGTCTGGACCATAATAATATATCAAATATGTGATCGTAGTCTGGAGGCATGGGCCACGTGAGCACTAAAATAACTTTCCAAGTAATATTGTTCTGACATCAACAGTGTGGTCTTTCTCAAGTCAGATTTTTTTAGGGTGATAGTGCACTGGAAACAGTTGGGAACAGTTAGGGTATGGATCATTGAAAAGACAGCTTCTAAGTCTGAATATCCACAGCGTGTGGACTGTTAAAATATTCCCTAAAAGGCTTCATTTTAGACTTTCTTAATTTTATGAGAAAGATAGAATATTTTAGAGGTACCTAGATAATCCCTGCTTGGAGTGGTGTAGGATCTGACATGACGTATACCCCATTTTTAAAGATACATACCAAGCGTCTGCACTCTATGACAGAAACTAATTGACTAAAGGATATAGAAACACAGTACATAGATGTAAATACCAGATATAGTGTGTGTGAAAGAGGAGGGTCAGGGGAAGGACATTTAGAAGAAAAATTAGGGCTGCAAAGCATTAATGGCACAAAGAAATGTGGTATTATCTGTTGAAGATATTTTGTAGTTTTATCATCTGTACTAGGGAGAAATGTTCACCTGTTGAAATATCCATTTTGTAAGACAAATAATAATGTGATTGAATGTGTAAAAGAAAATGAAATGAAAAAAAAATTTAAAAAGATATTTTCAAATATAATACAATCCTAAAATATCTACTCATTTATTGAGCATTGATTACATGTTTTGCATGTCAGACATCAAGATAGGGCCAAGAATACAAAACCATGATCCATGATTTCAACACTACAGTGGAAATACAGTGGCAAAACTGAGTTTGAACTTTCTCAGCAAACCAAGGAATGTCAGCTTGAGGTAACCTAGTAACAAGCTCACTTGGCCGACAGGCCTTCTACATCAGACAGCTCATCATAGTTGCTAAAGAATTAGGAAAAGCAGAATTTTCCTAGAAAATGTTTCAAACTTCTCTCTCCTAAACATTTATAGCTTATTCCTTAATTCTTTGAGAAGGTAAAAATAGAATAAACTTCCCATAAAGTGTTTCTACCTCTTTAGCTGTTTTATGTGGTCTGTGGATTAGAATTTACTGCCTCCCTAAGGACATCACTAAAGCAATTCACTGTCACCCTAGAGCACTAATAATTTTCTTTTGAATTCATCATGTTTATATACACATTCTGTCATTTTCTTAACTCAACATCCTTTCAGCTATAATTCTCTTTTCCCTTTTACAAGAAAACTTGTTGAAAGAAGTTATACTCTGCCTTCAATCAGGTTCCTTCCAAACCCATTTTAACTCACTCCAATAGGACTTTTGCTTGCAAAGCTTAACTGAAATTTCTCATCAAACTCACTGAAGTCCTTCATATGGCTAGATCACAAGATCAGGTCTTAGCCACTCTACCTGATGTAATACTCAACATAATTAATTACAACTTCTTAGAAATATTTCTTATACTTGTCTTCCAGGGTATCATGACTTCTTTTTTCTTCTGATTCTTCATCCAGCTCTATCTCATCTTCTTGCCTTCCAGGTGGTCTAGAATTCAGTTTTTGGACTATTACTCTTTTGTATTATCCTTGTCCAGCAAGCTGGTTTTAAATAGCATCTATATGCTTATGTCTCCCAAATTAGTATGGCAAGACTAGTCCTCTCCTATGAATTTCAGGTTTGCATAATCAATTCCCGGACTCCATTGTACCCTGCATCTCCATTTGGAAATAGGCATTGCAAATTTATGCTCGCCAAAATCAAACTTATGACCTTCGTCCTAAACATGGTCTTCTCCATCTCAGTTACTGGCAGTTGTGTACTTTCCGCTGCTTAGAGATCTGTTAGCAAAGTCCTTTGTCCCTGGATAACAGATATTTCAAGTCCTGCACTATCATAACTCCTACTATGTACACCTGCCCCAGCAGCCATTTTCTCTTCCCAAAATTACTGCCATGGTCTCATAACTTGGCTCCTCATGGCTTCCTTCGTCAAACCTGAATCTATTCTCAACGTATAACTGGGTGCCCTCCTTATACTGCAAATCAGATCCCATCACCTCCTGGACCCACACTCTCTAAGGGATTCCTGGACAACTCAAAACATAAGTGAAAGATTCTCAGGGACCAGCAGTTGGTGTAATAGCTATGCCGCTGGACTCCCATGTAGTCAACCACGGTTTGAGTCCCAGACCCGGTGGCTTAAACTCATGCTGGGTGTGTGTGCATGTGTGCCCAAGATCCTGAGAGAATGGAGGAGAGGTGATTGCGGTGTGGCCATTCCCCATGGGGGATGATTTCTCACTTTCTGTCTCTCTCTGTGGAGCACATGTGCCCTATAGCAAAAAAAAAAAAAAAAAAAAAAAGAAAGAAAAAGAAAGAAGTGAAAGATTCTCCAACAGCTTTGAAAATCCTGCACAATCAACCTCCCCATTCTGCCTTGGATCTCATCCTCCTACCACTTTCCATTCATTTACTCTGCCTTAGTCACACTGCCTTCTTGCTGTTTTGTTAACATTTTAGACCTGCCCTGCTTAAGACCTTCAGATGTGCTGTTCTCCTTTTCCTAAGTGGTTCCCCCAGGTAGTAGTGTACCTTGGTCCTTGTTCTCCTTCAAGCTGCTACATCAATGAACTGTCCCAGAATGATCTCATTTATTATTGCAATCTTTCAACCTCTTTAATTTCCTTCCCTGGTTTTACTTTTCAGATTTTATCATCTCCCATCACTTGCATTCATCTATGTACTTACCCACCTACCCACCCACCTATCTATCCAATCATCCTTCTGCATATCTCATCTCTATTGATCTATGTATTTTCTGTCTCTTCCCACGAAGTTCCATTCCTGGAGATATTTTTCCTTATTTTATTCACACACTTAGAATGAACATATATTGTAGTCACCTATTAATTTTTCCAACTAATGAAAGGCAGGTCTGATGTATGCCTAGCAAGACACTTTTTGGTGCTTAGTAATTAAAATAACTGTTATTTTTGAGGATCTAGAACATGCCAGGCTTACATTGAATGTTACGTGCATATTCTCCCTTAATTCTTGCAAACTCTACTGAAATAAACTGTTTTTCTAAAATTGTATAGATGAGGAAACTAAAGGAAGGGAGCACCAGACGTTTTGGTTAAACTAGTGTTTGAGCAGAGGTACTTCACCCCTGGCACTTGCACTCTGGACCACAGCACTCGTGTCAGAACTACGTCTGTGTGTCCAGCAGGAACTCCAATTTGTTTTGCCGTTTGCCTGAGCCACGTCCCACCCTGTGTGATGGTGGAGACATCAGGAACATGTGTTATTTCTCCCATAGATTACCATTTTCCCAGGAAAGAGAGACCTTATCTTAGATCTTTTCTAATCTACCTGAGTGTCCAGACAAGGGTCTCACTCATGAGAGAAGTTCATTAAGTGTTGGCTTTAAAATGTAAACACAAATCTGTGAGAAATTAAGGACTTGAGGTAGGATGTCAGGAAGGATTGAGCAAAGAGACAAGGAAAAGGATAAAGCAGGGGACTAAAGCTCTCTTGGAGCAGAAGCAAAATTGTGCCAGAGCAGAGCCCATTTATTGCAAATTAAATCAGATAAGCAGTAGGTGAGTTTAGCTATGAAGAATACGATATACATGGCATTCTTTGTAGGTTATATTCCTGGTGCAAGATCGATAGCTATTACTAACTTAGTATTCAGACAACATCTTGGCTTGCAGAATGTCGGTCAACATCTTGAGACACGGTCCATGTCTGGTGCTCCCTCTGTTGTCAGTGCGGTCCCTGAGGCATTCCGTCCAAGAGTGAGGTTGCTTTCAACTCCCTCCTGCATTCTTCCCTTCTGGCTATCTCTCAGGCCTGGACTGGTTTCTGTCTCCAACACAAACTTGTGGTAGTTCGATACTTGGTTGGAATTAAAGTAGAAACCTTGTACTCTAGAAATCTGATTCTAGAAAAGTACAGGCGCTGCCTAATTTCCATCCTGTTTCCTTTTGCTATAGGGCTCGTGCACATGCCAGAAAGACAAAAGACAGAGAGAGACAGTGAGAAATCACCACCCAGGAGGGAGGGCCACACCGCAATCCCTTCTCCTCCATTCTCCTCTCAGGATTTTGGGCACGCACACACACACACACACCTGTCATGAGTTTAAGCCATCAGGTCCTGGACTCGAACTGCAGTTGACTACATGGGAATCCAGCGACATAGCCATTACATCAGCTGCTGGTCCCAATCACCTTGTTTCTTTTGATTCATTCTTATTATCCCTTGCACGCTTGGACTCAGAACAACACTTTCTCAGAAAAATGCCATGTGTATCTTCCTTTACATATTTTAGTATATGATTCACTGTGTCATCCCCCCAAAATAGAAGGTACTGATGTCAACAATGCTGTAGCTATGCAGACTAAGGACATCATAACAGATTGATTTGTGGCAGAGATTTATGAGATTTTTGTCTTTTAATTAACGTGAAAGAAATTCAAATTGTCACTAGTAAAATAGTTCTGTTTTTCTAAAGACAAATTTTCTTTAAATATTATCACTCAAGAAAATGAGCATTTTTAAAATGTCATTGTATTACAAATATAGAACCATCACACTTATTTGGGTAGGCTTTATATTATGCGTTATGCAATAGTTAAAATTATATATATACATATATATATATGTTTCTATTTTGGGAAGCTTTGAATTTATAACTCTTAAAAACTTCTAAAAGGACACAACTGAAAGTTTAAGACACATTTCAGCTAAGTCTTTTTGAATTTTGTATTAGATTTCCCTTTAGCCTTGGGTAAAGATAAAAAAAAAAAATTGCCTGCTTAAAAATGTAATCATCACACAGGAACCTTTCTAAAGTCAGCATCAAATAGAATAAAATATATTTTATTAATGATACAATTCACAAAATTACCAGCCCTGCCACTCTCTGCCCTCCAGGGACACCTCCTCCTCCTGTGCATGTGAGCCAGTTGTGGGGTTTGTTCTGTGTAATTTAACCTTCTGATTGCCTTGAATGCTAAATGAACTAGATTACGTGAAATGCTGTTTAGAAAACTGTTGACTGCTGTTGGAAACTGGACCAGTGAAATCCCAGTCTCCAGGCAGAGCCAAGGAAGTCCCTGCTGATGTGAGAATGGATCACAAAAGGCCCTGCAAGCTTAGCTTGCTTTCACTTGTCAAGTGGCCCTCAGTAAACACATGGGGTTCCTGTTGAAGATCCAGTCAAGACAGTGAGTCTGATCCTGGCAAGCTGCCCTGGCCTTGTTGCTACTTAAAAGCCTTACTTCTTCTTCAATATGTATTCTTAGGACCTTCCTGAATTATAACTGATCTTTCCCCTTCTGCTTTAATTTGGTTGATTTCTCCTGATATCCAAACCAATTAAGAGTATTTCTCAAATTTGTCTCAAAAAAGGAAGCCCCTCAACCTAGTACCTCACCTTTATAAAAACTCCCAAAGAGGTGCTATGGCCTTTGAGAAAGAAAGTTAAAGAAAAACAAAGTCACTATTGCTAAATACTTAACATTTTGTTAGCAATAATTTTTGATTATAGTATTTTAATCTGAGATGGATTATATAATGAATATTGATTGAGCATTTGCTAGATTTAAAAATTTTAATAGGTTTTGGGGTAAATTCCCCAAAGCCTAAGATTTTTATAAGTTTATAGCTTCATTAAAATGTGTTAAACTGGGCTGGACCTGTGGCACAGAGGTTAAGCACTGTGAAAGGAAGATGAATCTCACATGGCTGCTGTGGATCAAGTCCCAGCCCCTGTTTCTTGAAAAACATGCCAGACATATATATCTGTGTGTCAAGGATGGTGAAAGGATAAGGAATCAGGAGAAAAATAATTGTGGCATGATCAGACCCCATTTTCCTCCTTTTTTTCTTTTCTTTTTTCTCTTTCTCTTGCTTGCATGTACCCTCTAGCATTAAACACAGTGATCTGTTAAATGATAATAGAGCGAGAAAGCCCAAGTAAAAATATAAAGCACAGCTTGATTTTACTTTTTCTTTGATGTTTGAGATAAAAAAATAAAGGAGGAGTCTGGTTCCGTTGTTTGGTGGTTAAGGAAGCTGGATCCCACATGACTAATCCTGTGGTCCCAGTCTCTGACCTGGCAGCTTGGGATACACGCGTGTGTACGTGTATGTGTGTGTGTGTGTGTGTATTTGTGTGTGTGTGTACCCAAAATTCTCAAAAGAGGGAGAGATGGAGAAGAAGAGATTGCAGCAAGACCAGTCACCTTGGAATGGCTTTTTCCTTTTTCCTCTCCCCCTTTCTGTCTCTCTGGTAAGCACACACGCCCTCTGGCGGCGGGTGGGGAACATAAACAGAACAGGGGCAACTTCCAATACGAATTTCTCAGTATTTTGGATGGATTTTTCCATGGGAATAGAAGAAAGGGTAAAAATGACATGTTGATTGTTCTGAGAGTAAATTTGCAGCGGATAACTAGACTTATCTAGAAAAATAATTTGCTTTATTAACTTTATTTACTCTCCCAGGTCACTCACGTGGTGTGGTTTCTAATGTGGCTGGATCCCACAGAAATCCTGAACCTGGCAGCCTAAAATACATGCCAGATGCCAACATGTGTATGTTCAAAATCTTGAGTGGAGAAATGGAGGGGGTTATGATGGGCCCATCTACCCTGGGGGTGCTTTCTCAGTTTCCCTCTCTCTATTTCTCTCTCCGTATCCTGTGAGTGCACATGCCCTACAGCAAATGTTTAAAAAATTAATTTAAACACATTAACTTATTTAGCTCCCTAGCAACATTAAGTCTCTACTTCAAAGGCTACGTTCTTATTTTTTTAGGTATCTTAGAAGAGATGAACAAGCTGATCCTACCTTAACAGACAGGAGCTTTGTGTGGTTGTGGGGGAGTGCTAAGTGGATAAACAACAGTAAAGTCCCTAGCACACACTAGAGGTCCTGCCACTCCGGTGATTCTGTCCTGCTCAGGAATGTCCCTGAAGATCCAGCTCTGCACAGCCAAAGTATGTGAAATTCAGAAAGGGCTTTTAAAAAGCATCACGTCAGCTTTAAGACATACAAGGCACATCCCAAGAGAGCAGAATGTTCCTACTATGAGATAATTCTACTCTTCATGCAGGGGCGGGGAATTAAGGATGATTAATACTACATGTAGCTTTTCTTTTATTCTAATGCCCCAGTAAGGCAGGCTTTTGCTTCCTTTACTTATTTTTTAAGTGTCTGGTGTTAAGAATATTTAATTGGACTGAATCATGTGTTCGTGCCCTATGGGAATCAAATACACTGTTTATAAATTACTTTAGTTGACCCCAAAACCACTCTGAAGGGTTGTGTTAGACAAGACAAAAATTAAATTAGAGTTGTGTGGGAAAAATACACATGAAAGAAGAATGATATTTTAGTTGGCCCACATTATGACCTTTGACAATTAAAAAATTATTCAATTTTAATTATTATTATTATTATTTAAATTTGCTTCAGGGCATGCATGCTCACCAGAGAGGGACAGAAAGAGAGAGAAAAAGTGAGAAAGCAAGCTGCCAAGTCCAGGACTTGAACTGAGGTCAGCCATGTGGGAGTCCAGCTCCTTAACCACCATGCCACCTGCTGACCCTCTGACAGCTTTTTTTTTAAATCATTTAATCTCTATTACTTAAGTATGTGTGTTCAGTAAATTTTGTTGGATGAATTAACTCACAGAAGGAAGAAACATATGAAAAAAATGCACAAGAAAGAAGATTGTGTCGTGACAGTGTTTTAATGTTTGTGTTAATAACATTTGGTCAATAAACGCAAAAATCCTATATATTCCAAAAACTAGAGAGGATACAATCACTTGTTCTTTGTAAGCAGCTCTATCTCATGATTATGCTCAGTCTTTAAGAATAATGAGATACAAAGTCCTATGTTATCATAATTATGATCCATATATCCTAAACTTATTATCCTAATTAATTTTTTCTTTGTATCATATTTTATCATGCTACAAAAAATATAGTTTCAAATATGAGGGCAAGATGGCTATAGATGATTGGTTATGATGACAAGGTTGAAGTTTTTTCTGAAGAGATGAAGAAAAAGTTAGCAACAGCTTATGTATTGGAGACAGAGGGACTTTAAGGATGACCTTTGCTCAGTTTCAGAAATAGTGAAGTAATTTCTAACAATTAAAATTTTATACAACTAGATATACATGCACAGGTATCTCTATCGACACACTTGCACACACCCACCATTCATGCATGCTAGCACACTTATAGTTATTTGGTTGCACAGGGAATGACAAAAATCAGTAGAACTGTAGGATGTTCATCCCTGAAAGAACGGAACCATAATGGGAGACACCAATATTCCTAATACTTTGAGCCTGTGGGTACTGCTCATTCTGCAGTTGGTAGGGTTGCTGTAGCACAACTAGAATCCAAGCTGAAACACTAGTGTTATTAGCTTGAGGTATGAGAAGATTGGGGCCAGGAGGTGGCATAGTGGTTAAGGTGCTAGACAACCACATGGTTGACCACAGTTTGAAAACCAGACCCAGTGCTTGAAACTCACGCCAAGTGCATGTGTATGCCCTAAATCCCAAGAAAAAGATGAAGGAGAAGGGATTGCATGGCCATTCCCTCTGAAGGTAGGGGGTGGTTTTTTCACTATTCAGCCCTATAGCAAAAATCTCTCTCAAATAAGTAAATAAATAAGAAAGAGGTGTGAGAAGACTGAGGTGAGAGCTGTCAGAGCAATTGAAAACAGGAAGCGGGAAACTCTGGAAAAAAGTATCTATCGAGAAATGAGTCCTCAAATTTGCATTTAAACTCTCCTTAAATATTTGCTTGACCTGTGAAGGATGAATGTGAACGTGAGCCTCCCAAAAGCCATCCCCCGCCCCCGTAAGCAGCAGCTGGAAGGCTAAGAAAAGAGCTCAGCCGATGTCACTGCTTGAGAGAGCATGACACTCAACTCTCGTCCTAGTATCTTGGCTTCGTAGTGTTCTCCAAACTCGGGAGGGTCATGCCTATGAGTAAACCACATTTTCAGGGCTAAGGATATACCTAAGATGAAAAATGAAGCTGAAATAAGATGCCCCATACAAAGTACAAACTAAGCTGCCAAGAGCAGGTAAACAGCAAGTAATTTCACTGGCTGTGAGCATAAAAATCAGTATGGTTGGGGCCAGCAGGTGGCACAGTGGTTAAGGCGTTGGACTGTAGTTCAAGTCCTGGACCCAGTAACTTGAAATTCATACCAGGCACATTCTCCTGAGAGGACAGTGGAGAAGGACAGTGGAGTGCAGCACGGCCATCCCCACTGGAAGGTGACTTCTTACTTCTGTCTTTCTCTCTCTCTCTCTCCAGTTAGTGCATGCATCCTATAGAAAAAAATTTCTCAAAAAAATCACTGTGGTTCAAAAGTGGGTAACTAAAATCAGAAAATCTGTAATGTATCATCAACAAAGTTATGTATGCAACAAAAAATGTAGATGTCTTAAGAAAATGGAGTATTGGGAACCAGCAGTTAGCGTAATGGCTATGTTGCTGGATTCCCACGTAGTCGACCGCGGTTCGCGTCTCGGACCCAGTGGCTTAAAACTCACGCCGGGCACGTGTGCGTGCATGCCCAAGATCCCGAGAGGAGAGTGGAGGAGAAGGGCGCGGGGACCATCCCTCCTGGGGGGGTGAGTTCTCGCTTTCTGTTTCTATGCCTCTCTCTGTCTGTCTAGCAAGCGCATGCGCCCTATAGCAAAAATATCTCCAAAAAAAAAAAAAGGAGTATTTATATCATAGTTGAAAAAGAAAATGAACAGAAAAATCACCTCAAAGTAACCTAGATATTAGAACTAGCAGACAAGTATTTAAAAACAGCTGTGTTTGAACTGTATTAAAATAGTAAAGAAATATATCCTTTTAATAAATAAAAAGATAGTCAATTATTCACAGAAAAAAATGAACACTATACACAAGAGCCGAATTAGTATTTCAAAACTACAATGACAGTATCTGACTAAAGAATATTTCACTGGATGTACTCAACAGAAGACTAGAGAAATCTAGGAAGGGAGAGAAATCTAGGAAACTTTATAAAGCTGTTTAACATAAATACACAATGTGAAGAAGAGAAATGTAAAGTGGAAAACAATGAAGAGAGTCAGAAAAGTGGAAGAATACCAAGTGACTTTTACAAAAAAATAAAAAGTTCACAGTTCTTGAAGGAGAGAAGAGAAAGATCAGGCAGAGAATACATTTGGAGAAATAATGGCTAAAAATATACAAATGAATGAAATACACAACTTTCTTGATTTCAGAAGCACAATGAGCTTCAGGCAGAAGAAACACAAAGGAAACCACCCTAGGTACATCATAGTAAAACCACTGAGGATCAAAGAGAGAGAGAAGTTTTGAGAGGAGGTAAAGAGAAGTGGCATTCCGCGTGGTATGAATGGTTCCGACTTCCCATCGGAAACAATGGACCCCAGAAAGTGCAGAAGCTGGAAGAAGCTCGTGAACTGCTGAAAGAGAAAAAAACAATTCTGGCAACTCAGAATTCTCTGTGTTGAAAATACATGTCAAGAATGGAGACAACATAAAAACATTTTCAATTAATATGAAGAAACTTGATTCTCAGTGGATATACATCAAAAGAAATGTAAAACCAATTCATTAGACGAATAAAAGAATGAAAAAAATAGAAAAAGTTAGAGACCTCTTCATCATATCAATAATTACATTGCATGGAGATGGGATAAACATTCCAGTTATAGAAAGGCCACGTGAGAGTTGCAAAATAATCATCGCCCAGTTTTAACCTGAAAGCGACACACAGCACACTTGGGCATGAGGAAACCTAGAGGGCTGAACAAAGAATGGGAAGGCATGCCGTGTGAGGAGTACCGTGAGCCGCTGACGGGGCTGTGCGAGCGTCTGTGCTGGCACTAAGTGCGAGGGAGCTGTGGCTATACGAATGCCAGGTTAGGTAGGTTTAAGATGAGGAGTATTACGAGAAATGAAAAGAACATCTTATAAAAATGGATAGGTCAATTCTTTGGGAAGACATACCAATCATATGCAAAAAAGAGTTTCAAAGTGCACCCTGTTCGCATTAAGTGTACTAAGAGGAACAATAGAAAAGACAGATTTAGTCAGAATTTTAATGCTGCTTTCTTAGTAGTTGATAGAACTGGACAAAGAATCAGAAGGCAGAATTGCTCTGGACGACTCTGCACATCTTTTGGAAGTAATTGTTGTCGAAGATTATACCAGAATATATGTTCTAGTCGAGTATATTAGTAGGTTTACCAAAGCAGACCCTATTCTGGACTTTTCAGAGAAGTTTCATTCTGACAAAAAGTTTTGAATGTTTCAGTATGGCTAAAAGATTTAAACTTTACAGACTATTTTCTCTGATCACAATGGAGTTATAAATTAGTAACCATACGCTATGTATATACCCCTTATGGACCAAAACATATGTCATATGGGAAATTAGAAAATAGTTTCACTAAATCATAATGAAATGATAAAAGGTTAAGATGAATGAGGCGGCATTTAGAGGAAACTTTATATGTTTTAAATCTCTATATTTGAAAACAGAAAAGTCTAATACCAATGGTTCATAGGTACACATTACGAACTAGAAGAAGTGTTCGCTCCGGAAGCACATGTCCTAATATTGGAACAATGCAGAGAAGGTTAGCATGACTCCTGGGTAAGGATGACATGCAAATTGATTAAGTGTTTCATTTTTTTAAACTGCAGCATTATTTACAACTGCTAGGACATCGAATCAACCCAAATGTTCAAAAATAGATGAATGGGTTGGAAAACATGTGGTATATGTGCTCTATGGAATACTACTCAGCCAGAAAAGGAAGTGAGGCCCTGCCGTTTGATAGAAAGTGGATGAATATGGAAGACTTAATGCTAAGCGAAGCAAGCTAGACTACGAAAGACAGACTTTGTATGTCCCCACTCAGTATATACAGAATGCTTGTGCTCTGTGGCAGAAACTGAAAGTTTGGAAGGCGGAGTAACAGCGAGGGCAACTGTAGGTACCACAGATAAAGATGACAAAGGAAACATGGGGGTGGGCAATGGGAGAAGGGAGGGGAGCAGGAAAGAAAAATACGTTTAATAGACACAATATGAAAAGCTATCTGCTGATGATATTGTATATAGTAATGTCTTTGTCTTGACTGATATGCATGATATTTGTACTGGAAAAAAGCACTGTTAAATACTGCAAAGATATATGTGACGAAATGTAGATTACAATTTTTAAATAAATAAAATGAGAGCTAAAAGAAAAGCAAAGTAAATACATATAAGAAACGAGGAAGCAAAAACATTGACTCAGACACCCAAGAAATAGAAAACAAATAATAATAAAGAAAGTTTGAATATTAAAAGTTGTCACGTTTCACATATGAACAGAATAACAGAGATTGAGAGAAAGAGGGAGTTAAAGCACAAATTACCAAGATCAAGTCTGCTCACGATGTATCATAATAGATCTACAGCTTTTAAAAGGTACGAAGAGAACGTTATGAACAATATATGACTCTTAATTTGTCAACTCAGACAAATGGAATAAATTTCTTAAAATTTAAAACTTGCCAAACCTGACTCAAGAGTAAACAGAATGTCAAGACTTATATGTCTATTAAAATACTTTATTTCTCAACAATTTTCCCCATAAAGAAAATTCCAGGTCCAGATCACTTCAGTGATGAATTTCATCAAACATTTAAGAAAGTAATGCTACCCATCATATGCAAATGCTATGGGAAATGAGGGAGAGAACACACACTAAGTTGTTTATTAGCCCATCAAGATCCTGGTATCCAAGCCCGTCAAAAACATCCCCAAATAAACACATTATTACACACGAATGTCCCTCATGAACATAGACACCACAATTTTAAAAATACATTTTCAAACTCAGTCCAGCAATATAACTCAGAAATACATATGAGACACTTAGACAGGTGGGGGAGGGGGCTTATTCCCTAAAAGCAAAGTTGGTTTAGTATTAAAAAATACAAGACGTACATGGCATGGCCCATAACTAACAGAACTACAGGACTGAGGCGGGCTCAGATCTCTGTCTGCCTGAGTGTGGGAGCTTGCCAAGGGTCTGACAGCTAGAGAGCTGGGGAGAGGGCATAGTGGCAGAGGTTACCTGAGTGCAGGTGCTTCTCTCTTTTTCTCTCTCAGGCGTACACACACACTCTCTATCACGAAAAAAAAAATGTTACTTTATTTTTCCCTTAAGTTTTTGCTATAGGGCACATGTGCTTGCTGGAGAGAGACAGAGAGAGAGAGAAAGAGAAAATCACCCCCACACCTCCCACCCCTGGGGGATGGCTCCACCATAGTCCTTTCTTCTTTATTCTCCTCTTGGGATTTGGGGCACACTTGCACATGACTGGCATGTTTTCCAAGCTTCCAGGTCTGGGGCTCAAATACACACTCCGTCCTGAGGGATCCAGCTGCCTTAACTATCTTGCCACCTGGCTGTCCCCATAAACGATACTTCTTAAAATGACAAATAATGTCCTATGACATGCTAACAGAATAAGAAGAGTTGCATGGTTGCCGGATTAGGTGCAGAACAGAAAATGGCAGAACCCAAGATGTCTTCCAGTAAATCTCTCAGCAAACTAGGAATAGAGAAAAGCTTTTGAAATCACTTTCAAGCCAATGTAATAAGGCAAGTTAGGGAGAAAAAAGGTACATTTATTGGAACAGAAAAATAAACTTTATCTAAGGTGCCATTGTTATCTAGACAGAGACTACAAAATGACTACAAATCAGCAAATTTGTTCAAATCAGAAGATTCAATGGCAATATAAAATCAATTCTATTTTTTTTTCTTTTAGTTGTCAGAGGGCATGTGCATTCACCAGAGATGAAGAAAATCTCCCTCCCACCATGGGGTGCTACCATGTTGTAACTCCTTCTTTTCCACTCTTCTGTCCTGTCAGAATTTGGGATGTGCACACTCCCAGCATGTTTTCCAAGCTTTTAAGGCTGGAATTGGAACCTGTGGTCAGCCACATCGGATCTGGCTCCCTTAACTAACTAGGCCAAGGTACTGTCCCCAATTATATTTCTATATACTAGTAACAAACTATTGAAGATCAAATAAGAAAACACTAATACTCAGCCATGAAAAACAAGACCCTGACATTGGATGCAAAATGGATGAATACGGAAGATGTAATGCTAAGTGAAGCAAGCCAGAATATGCAAGGTGAGCGCTGTATGTCTCCACCTGATATGTACTGAGTGTCTGTGCTCTACAGCAGACGTGGAAAGTTTGGAAGGTAGAATAGCATGGAGGGCAACTATGGATACAAATGACAGTATAGAAGGGTGTGAGTACTAGCAGGTGGGTAATAGGGGGGAGGGGATCAGGGAAAACAAAACGTTGAATAGACACAAACATGAAAAGTTATCGGTTGAAGATAATGTATATGGTAATGTCTTTGACTAATATACACAGAAGAACATGTACTCATTACAGAATACACTGTAAAGATGTATAATGATTAAAAAAATTTAAAAAAGAAAACACTATTTTAAATATCTTAAATAATATGCATATAAATAAAAAACAAATAAGATGCAAAACTTAGACATGAAAAACTATAAAATAAGGATGAATGTATGACATTACACAGACTTAAATGGAGAGAAACACACACGCATGGATGGGAAGACTTGATCATTCAAGGGAGTCCGCTCTTACCCAATTCACCTATAGATCCAATGCCACCCTGTTTGCCATCATTTAACCAAGCATCTTCTAGACTTATTAAACATCAAATTCTAAGGTGCTGGGATATTGAGAGCTCCCAGTGCACTCGTTTGAGAAATGCATTTTTATGAAATCACTGAAATATTTTTATAAAGAATTTGCAGATAAGGGGAAAACAGAATTGGTGTAAGGGGAGCAGGCTGACAGAGAACATCGGAATGGAAGAAAGTCAAGATGGAAGAGGATGCAGAATGCCAAAGAGAGACTTGGATCCTGACGGTCAAAACGTCACTGAATTTTAGAGTTTGTTGCAGTTTTTATTTCCCCTTTTCCCATGTTTCTCCCAGTCCTGTTTAACTTAGAAAAACTTGAAATCTTGGCTCTAAGCAGTCTATATTTTCTATGAAACTATAAACCTCCTAAGGGTAGAGTCCTACCTTCTTTTTTTTTTTTATTCTATATTACTACAGAGTGCACGTCCTTGCCAGAGAGAGACAGGGACAGAGAGAGACAGGGACAGAGAGAGAAAGCATTCGGCAATGGGGCCAGGGCACGCTGCAGTCCCTCCTCCATCCTGTTGGCTTCAGGGCGTGCTCACACGTGTGCCTGCTGTCTTTTTCAAGTTGCCAGGGCCGGGATTTAGACTGCAGTTGGCCACGTGGGATCCAGTTTTCTTACCCATCAGTCCAGGGCCAGCCCATGTCTATTTAACTCGTACAACACCCAATATAAGACACGGTGACTCTGTGGAGAGCCGGACCCATCTCTACATTCCTTCACTTACCTACTCAAGTATTTAGTGGGTGCCCACTTTGTTCAGGCACTGTCTCAGGTTCTGGGGTGTGACGGTGAGCAAAGCGAAGCCCCAGCTTGCATAGAACTTAATAAAAAAAGTCAAATGAAAGAATGAGGGGACGTATCTGCCGCTAATGGCAGCAATAGATATTTGCTTCATATTTGTCATACCTAGTACCGCACTGAGTCTTAACAGCAGCCCTGCAGTAGAGGCACAGTGAAGTGGGCCCTGCTTCACAGATAAGGAGGCTGAAGGTGGAGACAGGCCCGCCATGGTGAAGGTCAGGCGCTGAGGTCTCCAGGGAGGGCCATCACTTCTGTTATTCTTCTTTCGTAATGAGTCAGAGAAAGGTTGAAAACAGACAGGCCCGCACCTTAGGATTTATTGAGCCTGCCACCCTGTTTTTCCAAGCATAGGACAAATGGGTGCCTTGGACTCCTGCTCACGGTCCCACTGCAGCAGGGGCAGCCGCGGAGATGCAGCTTTGTGAAGGGAGAAAGAGGCATGGCTGCTCTGACAGACGTTTTCTCTGGTGGCCTCCAGAGGACCAGACATTCATCACGCACTGTGATTTATTTATCACATCGTAGCGGTTGCACTCAATAGCGCGAATGTGAAAAAGCGGGTTTCCTTTCCCCAGGGAAGGCCGGGCCTGATGAGTCAATAATTAAAAACTGCCTCGACAGCTGACACTGCGCCTCCCGCAAAGGCTGAGAAAGGGCAGTGGGGACAAAGAGAAGGCACTGCTCCTAAAGGCAGAGCGAATTTGTCAGCACAAGAGGAGGCAAAAGTGCAAGCAGAAGGACAGACCCCAGCAGGCCAAGGGGACCATTGGCTTCCTGTGGGCCCGGGACACACAGGTTCCAAGAAACAGCGATTCTGACAAGGCAGCCTATGAAGGATCACCAAAGAGTTTTTATTTATCATTTTCAGGTTTTTATCATAGGGTGCATGCACTCCTCAGAGAGAGGAAAAGTGAGATATCGCCCCTCCAGGAGAAATGGCCGTGCCTCAATCTCTTCTCTTCTGTTCTCCTCTAGAGATTTAGGGCATGTGCACGCACGCACACACACACACACACACACACAAGCCTAGTGTAATTTTCTTACTTTTTTTTTTTTAAAGACACTTTTGCCATAAGGTGCATGCGCTTGCTGGAAAGAAAGAGAGAAAGAGAGACAGTGAGAAATCAACCTCCAGGGAGGATGGCCATGCCGCAATCCCTTCTTCTTCATTCTTTTGGGATCTTTAGTATGAAGCCATGTGCATCTGGTATGATTCTCAAGTCATCAGGTCTGGGACTCGAACTATTGTCAACTACGTGAGAGTCCAGTGACATAACCACTACACCACCTGCTGGTCCCTGCCCAGCATCATTTCAAACCACTGAGTCCAGGATTCAAACTGCAGTCACCCACATGGTACTCCAGTGCATTACTCACCATGTCACCTGTTAGGCCCCCACAATGTGTGTTATTTAAACTAGTGTGTGAATTACAACAATTTTTGTACAAAATAAATGTGGAGTTAGAGGCCACCTTCCACGAACTTCTTGAAGTTCCTACGTATAATTGTGACAGTGCTGAGAGAGGAGCTCGTGAGAATATCTGGCGCTTGGAGGGGATGTATAGTGTAGACGCCATGGCTTGGAGTGGAGGTAAAATCTTAGAGAAGTTTTCGATGACTCACCTAAAAATGATAAAAATGATAAAGGGAGCAGGAAGATGCATGGTTTAGCTTGAAAACTCACAGCAAACAACACTGAAACCAGACAAGGATGGCAGACACTGATCTCCACTGGACACAGGCAAAGAATACGGTCCCAGTTGAAGAGAAGGAATGCTAGGGTAAACAAAGAGGACCTAAATTTGGGGTTTTATTGAACAGCAGCCGATTACCAGATGTTAAAGTATCATTTTCTACTGAAGAGTTACAATTATCCCCAGCGAGTGCTTGTATTGATCCAGCCCTGCCACTTCTCAGCCAATCAAAGGTGACCCTACTTCCCCAAAACCTGGTGACAGTTTAGCTCTCTGAGAGGGACAAATTCTTTATGCCTGATTCAAATGACAAGCCAAATGGAAAAAAAAAAGTTCCTGTATAAATTAGTTAATTGGTTGAGTCCAGATCGTTCGGCCCATCAGCAATGAAGTTCAGTGACATTTTCCAATCAGACAGGGCCTCCAGCTGCCCCCACTTTATTGAATGAGTACTTGGAAAAGGTGCCATTGCTGGAAATGTCTCTCAGATAGCAGTTCAGAGATCCTAATATCTCAGCTTCCAGGTGTTGAAATTGGGAGAGGCCAGGACTAGCAGGTGGTGCGGTTATGTTGCTGGACTCTCACATGGCCAACTGCATTTTGAGTCCTGGACCTGGTGGCTTGAAATTTACAGTAGGCACGTGTGCATGTGTGCCCAAAATCCTGAGAGGAGGATGGAGAAGGGACTGTGGTGTGATCATCCCCCTTGCGGAGTGGGTTCTTACTTTCTGTCTCTGTCTCTGTCTTTCTGACGAGTGCACATGGCCTATAGCAAGAATCTCTTCAAGGGGAGAGAGAGAGAGAATGTCCCGAGCCCGCTAGCTCATGGTGCGTGTTGACAGGGTGACTCTCAGGTACAACAATGCAAACCCACACACTCACAGGGAGTCGAGCTGTCACAGCGTCTAAGAGAAGCTAGCCTCTCCAGAGCACAATCAGGAGCAGCACATCAGCGTCTAGTTTTGACAAGACTCCTACCCTTGTAACATGCATATCGTGACAAACCCTAATGAGAGGATTCCAGACGGAGGACGGTACATGGCAGAACCTTGGAAGCTTCTTCTGAAGCCTTGGAGTCCTCCTTCCAGTTCTCTGGTTCCCAGCGAGGTGAAGCCCCTCCGGGACTGGTGCTCAGGGTGAGGGAGGTGTCTGTCATCAGTGCTGATCTCTCCACTGTCCTCTGGGCACCAGGAGCTGTGCTGAGTTAACGCAGACGTTTCCTTTTATAGCTTTCTGTCCTTCCCCTAGTCACTGAAAGGCCCAGAAGGCTGCTGCAATCTGCAAAAGCATACTTTCTCCAGTTGTATTTTTCTAGTGTATCTTTTTAAGGCTTCATATGTGTCTTGTCTGAAATTTTAGGTATGTGTAACATTCTTGCAGACAAAAAATAAAAGAAAACCAAAGTTCATAAAACATTTTAACTTTTCTCATTGCAATGGGCTCAAATCTATCTGTAATTTGCAGGGAGGGGAACATGAGGGACAGAATTAAAACCAAACTTAAGATAAAGGTACCAGTTAGTTTCCCAGGTTAGAAAAGAGGAGCTCTGTGGAGGAGCATCAGCCTTAGTAAGCTCAGAAGTAAAAAGAAGAGGGTGACTATGCAAACCAGGGCCACTCTAGAACCAGCCTCAGCAGGAGGCATGGCCAGCCACCATAGATGTGTCCTGATTTCAGGGTAATTAAAAATCTCTCTGGATTCTCAGAGTCTTCTCCCGTCTCTTTGGTTGTCTTTAGTTCCCTTGGCTTAAGGATTTGACTAGTGTAACAGTTTCTGCAGAATGTGATATTTACTGGGGGTTGTAGTATAAGCCTTGATAGAAGAACATGAATTCGTTGGTCCAATAAGTTTGTATGACCTTATCTGGTGCGGAGGGGACAGTGTGAAGAGGGCATGACACCAGGCACCAGAGATGCAGATAAGAGCAGAGAAGAGCTGAGAGTAAATATGGGGAATGATTTTCAGTTTGTATTATTATATCCACCACAGCTCTAGTTCCAGGACTGGCAGCTGGTTTGCTTGCTCTCCCTGTCTCTCTTTATTGAGCACAAGTGTCCTGTAGCAAATTAAAGAAAAAATATATAATAAATAAAATAGAGTGAAATGCTTATTATTATTATTTTTTTTGGAGAGGTTTTTGCTATAGGGCGTGTGCGCTTGCCAGACAGATAGAGAGACAGAAAGTCAGAAATCACCCCCCCAGGGAGGATGGCCACGCCACAATCCCTTCTCCTCCATTCTCCTCTCGGGCTCTTGGGCACACACGCACACATGCCTGGCATGAGTTTAAGCCACCGGGTTCAGGACTTGAACCATGATCAACTAAGTGGGAGTCCAGCAACATAGCCATTACACTAACTGCTGGTCCCCTAAAATGCTTATTGATGCCATGATTTCTATCTAGTTTATTTTTGAGTTTGAAAATACAGTGAAAAGAAGAGGTGCCCAAAGTCTGGAGATGAGCAAAATGATTCCTCTGATGTCAGGAAAAGAAAATAAGTTTCAGCAAATAAAATACTGAACAGTGAAAATTATAAGCTAATTTTTTTACAGCTTTTCTCAGATATAATTTACAAATCACTCAATTCACTCATTGAAAGCATGCCATTCAATGGTGTTTGCTGTTTATAGACGTGCACGCCCATCAACACAGTGCACTTTCAACAATTTCATTATCCACAGAAGACACCCCACGGCACGTCCCTGGTAAACCCCTCCCAACCTTGCCTGTCGTCCAGTCAAGTCAACCAGTATGGTACTCTCCACATCTACCCATTGCCTAGAATGGGCATTTCCTATAAACGAAATTTATGCTGATTGTTAAGGAGAATTTGATTTCTCAAGAACAAGTTTTGCTAAATTTTGGGTCGTCAGAAATGTCATGACACATTTTTGCATAGGAAAATAGAAAAATATGTCATGACTTTTCCCATGACCTCATATATTGACTTCTTACCCATTCTTGTTAGTTTATTTATCTGTTTCTTCCATGAGTGAGAGAGACATTTCCAACAGGGTCTACACACTGTAATCCACAGCCAGCCCTCACCCGCTCAGATCATGCTGGGGTACTCAGGGAGAACTCTAGACTTGAATCAGGGACCCGTTCCCTGTGGGACTGCCTTGCAGAATGCTGAGTTTGACTACTGCACTGCCATACTTCCTGCATATTAATCTCTTTGTTGTTTAAGTTACTATAATTTCCCTGTATTATGCCATTCACTGGGAGGCCAACAGGCAGCTTGGTGGTTAAGGCACTGGACTCCCACATGGCTGACCACCACAGCTCTAGTTCCAGGACTGGCAGCTGGTTTGCTTGCTCTCCCTGTCTCTCTTTATTGAGCACAAGTGCCCTGTAGCAAATTAAAGAAAAAAATATATAATAAATAAAATTAAATAAATAATTATTTTTAAAAATGTTATGCACTGTGCGTGTGTATGTGTATAAAGATACCATTTTCAGGAACCAGCAGATGGCATAATGGTTATGTCGCTGGACTCCCATATAGTTGACTGTAGTTCAAGTCCTGGACTTGGTGGCTTAAAATTCACACCAAGTTTGTGTGCTTGAGTACCCAAAATTCCAAGAGGAAAATGGAGGAGAAAGAAATTGCAGTGTGGCCATTCCCCTGGGGGATGTTTTCTCACTTTCTGTATCTGTCTCTCTCTGTCTCTCCACTAAGCCCATATACTTCATAGCAAAAATCTCTCTTAAAAAATGCATCATTTTTCTGGAAAAATTTTATGACAGTCCAGTCAACCAAAAATTTAGACAACATGAGAAACTCAGAAGTAGATAGTTTGTGATGAAAAAGGTCTGAAGTTATCTACAAAATCAGCTACATTTATAAACATTAAAATGTTTATAAAACTTAGCAAAGTCTAAAATAATCCTTTGAAGAATATGTGATTGAGAATACATTATTATTGGGCCAGCCAGTGGCATGGTAGTTGAGACAGCTGGATTTGGCTGAAAGAATAGTATAAAAATACAATTTTTATACTGTGATTACTACACTGTTCAAATCCTGGACCCAGTGGCTTGAAAAATATGCCAGGTGCATGTGCATGTGTTCTCAAATTCCAAAAGGAGAATGAAGGAGAAAGGATTGTGGCATGGTCATCCCCTATGAGGGGTGATTTCTCACTTTCTCTCTATATATTTCTTTCCTTGATAGGTGAACACACCATATGGCAAAGTTCTAAAGGTATATTATTATTTATAAAATCTGAGTCTAAAATACAAGTTCGCAGCAATAAACCAAGAAAGAAATTTCATGGGGAACCAGCAGTTAGTGTAATGGCTATGTCGCTGGACTCCCACGTAGTCGACTGCGGTTCACGTCCCGGACCTGGTGACTTAAAACTCATGCCGGGCATGTGTGCGTGCATGCCCAAGATCCCAAGAGGAGAATGGAGGAGAAGGGATTGAGGCGTGACCATCCACCCTGGGGGGTGATTTCTCGCTTTCTGTCTCTATGTTTCTCTCTATCTGGTGAACGCACGTGCCCTATAGTGAAAAAAAAAAAAAAGAAAGAAATTTCATGGACGAAGAAATAGGAATAGAGAATCTCTTAACAGAGAAAGAATTATGACACCATTATTATCAACAATTAGAGGGAAAAATAGTTTGACATGTTTATGAAAACTAAAAAACTTACAGAATTAAAAAGTGAATATATACTCAATTTTTAAAAATTCAAATAATGATGCCTTTAGAGAAGATAGAAAGGTGGAGACTACAGGAAGTATGACGGGGCGGTTCCAATCTCCTATTCCAGGGCAAGCCCCGTCACATTGCTCATGCTCCTTTTAAACCTCCCTCCCTCTAACAGGGCTGCCTAACCTAGTCCAGGCTTCCTCAGGGTCGAGATGAGTCCCTTGAACTGCGTTCCATCACCTTCCTCAGCTCCCACATTATTAACGGAGTCGCACATACCATTACTGTAACTGTCCTTTGAGGAGGCCAAGAATGCTCTGTCTAGCTCAAAGGTGTATTTTTTTGCAACAGGATCTTGTAAAGACATGCAAAATGAAGGAATAAGTGGGTCCATGCTTGATTCCAAAACCAGAGCGAGCTGGCAGCATTACTAAGTAAATGTTCCAGTTATCCACTACATGAAATATGTAAGAATCCGTTAAAAGTCATGATGTTAATGAATATTTGGCATCATGAGCAATGCTCATCATGAAATATTAAATGAAAATACAGTTTAACAATCCAAATTTTACTAATAAAACACATGGAGGATGGATAAGAGAAAAAAGGGAAAAAGAAGCAAAGGATGGGGAATGATCTAGTTATCTTCCATTGGCCATGCCTGAGAAGTAGAAAATTTCTTTTGTATTTTTCTAAAAAAAAAAAAAAGAGCCCTTTGGATACCTTTGTTTTGTTTACTCTGAAACTGTTTTAAAGATTTATATCTTTTATAGCAACCTTTTTCTTACTTTACTTTTTTTTAAATTTGTTTTGTCATCTACAAATGATTATCTTTTGATTTGTTCTTCAGTAATCAGTGAACTTATTTTTCCCATTTTTACTTCTTTTTTTAAGTTGAATTCTTTATTCTTTGTGAAATTATATTTTTATACTACTCTTTTCCCTTCTTCTCATCCTCATTTTCATCTTATATCAATAATTAAATATACTAAATGTTTACTATCAGCTCTTTTGCCAAAATTCACATTATCACTTGGTTAGATAAAGACCCGGTGAAAGACTCGTTATCAACCTGAGTCTTTTCAGATAGAAACTCATTCTCTGCACCCTAACATTTGAGCAGTAGTCTCATGGGTATAGAATCCTCGCATTGCTCTTCCTGAATTCTTAAAAATGCTACTCCACTCTTTACACTTTTGTGCAAGTCAAGTTTGAGTTTTGATTGTTGAATTGATTTCTTATTTAGGTCTTTTAGTGATTTAGACCTAATTTTTTTTTAATTTTTAAATTATAATATATTTACTAGGGAATGCATGCACACATGCCCTGCATGCTTTTCAAGCTGCCAGATCTGGGACTTGAACCACATGGCCAGCCATGTGGGAGCCAGTTGCCCTACCACCAGCTGGCCTGCTACCAATAGCTTTCATTACATTAATAACTTTCAAAAGTAATCTTAAGGGACCAGCAATTAGCGTAATGGCTATGTCACTGGACTCCCATGTAGTCGACTGCAGTTTGAGTCTCAGACCTGGTGGCTTAAACTCACGTTGGGCACGTGTGCATGTGTGCCCAAGATCCCGACAGGAGAATGGAGGAGAAGGGATTCTGGCATGGCTATCCCCTGTGTGTGGGGGGGTGATTTCTTGCTTTCTGTCTCTCTGTCTCTCTCTGTCTCTCTGGTGAGTGCACGCACCCTATAGCAAAAAAGCTCTCCAAAAAAAGAAAAAAAAAATCTTAAGAGGGTGGAAAAGTAACTAAAACACACCAAACTAATATATAACAATGCATTTAGATAACAGGAAGAAAATAAATTACATGAATTTAAAATGTGATGAACCTATCTATTAGGAATTCATATGAAAAAGATGTGACATCCTAGTTAACTGTGAACATAATATAAATCAACACTATGACCCACTACCACAAAAAGGCTATTGCATATTTGTTTCAGTAGGTGATTGTGGGCTGAGCAGATATCAAATGTGTTTTAGTCTGGATTTTGCCAGAACATTCAAAGATTTTGAAGCCATCCCTTGAAAATAACTATTATAATTGGCTAAGTTTACTTGGGGGAAGAGATTGCCTCTGATAGCTGAGAAAAAAAAATGTATTAATTACCACATTGGCTCCAGAGAGCAGAGCTTCGACTCATGGTTAGAGATGTTAGGGTAACTGACTTATGCTCCATATAAGCGGAGGGTATTAAAGAGTAAGCCAGCTCCTTCATAGCAAGATTTTACTGTGAATTCCACTCACTCCCGTCCCTGTGGATTATTGAACAACGGCTATGTGCTGTTTGTGCAGACATATTCCTGCTTCATGAGGGAGGTTGCACATAGGTGATTTCTAGGATCTTTTTTAACC
Source organism: Tupaia belangeri chinensis (assembly GCF_000334495.1). Lineage (NCBI taxonomy): Eukaryota > Metazoa > Chordata > Mammalia > Scandentia > Tupaiidae > Tupaia > Tupaia belangeri. The sequence goes on along the minus strand of NW_006159614.1, from coordinate 1,524,052 downwards.
TCAAAATTACTTATACCCGTATTACTACATTTAAATCAAACAGAATAAAAAATGAAACAACTATGATTGGACATCTAGATGTGACTACAGAAATGAAATGGGTGAAGAAGCATTACTCCTTTGGGGCTGCAAGTGGTATGGTGGTTAAGGCACTGGATTCCCACATGGCTGACCACAGTCTGAGTCCTGGATCTGGTGGTTTGCTTTCTCACCTTCTCTCTTTCTGTCTTTCTCTGGTGAACACATGTGCCCTATAGCAAAATAAAAATAAAAATAAAAATAAATAAACAAATAATTTTAGAAGAAAGAATAATTGCCATCTTCCTTCCTTTATTTATTTATTTATTTTTGCGACTGCAGAGACAGCCATGATCAGACTTACACTGAGAAAGTCAGTCATAAAATAAATGGGAGACCCTGTTTAAGTTCAGTCTCAACCTGGAAGTTGCTGCATTTGCAGAGGTCACATTGGGATAAGATGCCAGCCT